>NC_052547.1:332641-396021 GCF_016699485.2 Gallus gallus
AGGTCAGCTGTAGGCCTCTCTGGATGTGGCTTTAGGCCCCAGGTCAGGTGTAGGCCTCTCTGGATGTGGCAATGCCTTTAGGCCGGGGGGCCAATGCTGGCCTGTCTGGCTGTGGATTTCAGTCCCAGAGATGGTGCCAGCGTCTCTGGCTTTGGCTTTAGGCCCTACGCCTGGTGCCACACTGTCTGGCTGTGGACGTGGCTTCCGTCCCTGGGGCTGGTGCCAGCCTCTCATAGAATCATAGGATCATAGAATTGATACAGTTAATCCTACAAGTTACAAGTTAGATATGTGGGCCCATGACCAAGTAGGATGTGTGGGTAAGATAGGGGAAGAACATCTTGGAATTAATTGCATACAAAAGGGAACACTGCCCAAAAAACCCCCGCTGGACCGAAAGCAGTGTGCAAACTGCAGGGAAATGGCACATTGGTGGAAAAATCCTACCAAGCTGAATGATGGGAACCTGACAAGTTGACCCTAGCAGATCCATTGGTTAAATTGCAGCTAGGAGAGCAGGTTTATTTTCTGGTGTATTCGGGTGCCTCTTACCACCCGGAGATGATTTTGCAGCAGTAGTAGGAGCGACTGCCCAACAAGAAAGAGCTTACCTTTCGGCATCAATTAAGTATAGGCTGAGAAAACAAGTAGGAATACATACATTCTTGTACATGCCAAGTTCTCCAAAACCGCTACTCTGGCAAGACTTATTAGAACAAATGGATCCAGAGCTTAAATTCAATAAAACTGGAGCTAAGGGGCAAAGAGAATTAACTGATGGAAAATTGTAAGTCTGGCTTTAACACAAACTGGAAAAACAATGTTGTACCCCCAGAAGTTACAGAAATCTTAAATAAGGAATGCTTAGGAGTGGGGGTATCAGGAATACCTGGCAGAGCCAAAATGCAGCCCTAATACAACACTCCAGTCATGCCGATGAAAATTGGACAGCAAGTGCTATAGTTTGGCACCAGATCTGAGGGCAAGTAATAGAATTGTTGAAGGTATACACTCCGTGGTGGCAAATCCATACATTTTATTAACCAAGTTAGGGAATGAGTAGGTGGAGTTTACCTTCCAGAGTTGAAGGATGCCTTTTCTGCCTGGTTTCGCCACAGGAAGCCAAAGGTTGTTTGCCTTTGAATAGGAGACCACTAATACGAGAGGAAAGAGACTCGGTTAACCTGGACAGTGTTACCCAGAGCTGGGAGAACGGCCCAATGATTCTTGAGAACTGGTCAACTCATGAGCCTGAGATTTGGCTCCATCCCATGGTGGAACTTTACTGCAGTATGTGGATGCCACGGAAACAAAAAGAGGACTGCGTGCAATGAATTTCTTGCTTTAAATGATTATCAGGTTTCTCAACAGAAGGCATAAATAACTCAACGGCAAGTGACCCTATTTGGGATAGGAAGTTACAGCTGGGCCTTGAACCTTGAGGACTGCCAGGAAGGAAACAATCTGCCACACTCCAGAACCTCAAACAGCTGAGGAGCTCCAGAGTCTCCTGGGGATGACCAGGTGGTGCCGCCTACCACTATGGAACACTGGTAAAACCCCTCCATGCCCTTTTGAAATCCTGTCCAAAGGTCCTCATACAGGTTGAGGAAGACAAATAACAACAAGGTTTACCTGTGGCAATTAGACACCGACTCCGTTGTTAGTGCACAACAAAAACTTTTATTGTGTGTGATGAACAATATGCACTTGGTCAGTATGCACTTATTAAACGTGACCCTCTTGCCAATGCGTGTGGCAGTGCTGGATCTTCCATCCTGCCCTGAAGTACATGACACTGGAGCTGGGCTTCTCCACTCTTCGCTGTCAAGCCACCTCAGGTTTGGTGGGGCTTGCCCATGGTCTTTATAGCCTCTGCTCACACCCATGCCAGGTGTACAAGCTAGACAACTCCTGACTGTGTTGAGAGGGTCTGTCTGACATGAATAGTTACAATCTTTCAGCTTTTCTGAAAGAGGAAACTCTGTCCCTCCATGTCTGCTGAACTTGTTTACACCTCCCAAGGTCTTTTGCTAGTCAGGGCAAGGATGGCTTTATTTTCTACAGATTAAAGGAACGGGTGAGGTACCTGGGAAGCTAAGGGACCTGGGCAAATTAATAGAGGGGGCTTGCAGAGTATACGGAAACAGGGATTGTAAGGAAAGAAAGAAATTGGGAAGAACAGTAGCAGTTGCACTAGAGCAGGATGATGTAGAAGCCAATACTGTCAACCCAGCATCTTTCCTTAGCGAAACTCCTGGAGAACCAGTAGGAACCCTTAGAAGACGCAGAAGACACCTGGTTTTTGTGTTTTAAATCAGGACACATTATGCCTGTTGTGTTTTCCATACATTGCTTAACAAAGTCACCATCGGGAAATGGTTTGGATTTTCCTGCCGTCAGATTTGCTATCACGTAACTAGCTTCTATAACAGAGCCCATTTGACTTTTGAAAATTACTCTGTTGAGGTTAAAGACATTCTAGTCTTTATAGTTCCACTGATTTGTCTCCATGAAGCATTTATTGGTATGCATTGAACTTGGCAGCCTGGAGAAGGATCCGGGGAGACCTAAGAGCGGCCTTCAGTAGCTCAAGAGGGGCTGCAAGAAAGAAGGGGACAGAGTCTTTAGGTTGGACATAAGGAAGAAGTCTGTTACGATAAGGGTGGCACTGGAACAGAGACACTGAGGGACCGTGGGTCTCTCGGGAGCCCTGAGCACTGGGCGTCAGAGCCTGGGGATGGATGCCATAGAGGGCACCATCCCTGTCCCATTCCAGGGGGACCGCTGCCACCCCCAGACCTTCCCTCGTGCTTTGTGGGGCTGCGCAGAGGAGGAGGGTCTCGAGGTGTCCTAGGGATGGCCCAGGGTCACTGTGCAGATGGGACAGGGGCTGTGGTTGCTGTCCCCAAGGAACCCACATCCTGCCCTGGGCTGCTGCCAGCCCTTCTCCTGCCCGCAATCCTGGGGCACAAACCCTGCAGGGACAAGGCTTCTCCGTGGTCAGTGACACCTTTTCACATCCTCTGCTGACCAGTGGGGTCCTCTGAAGACCAATGAAGATGCTGATGATCACCGACATCCTGCAATGACCAATAAAGCCCTCAGCAAAGCCACACTCTGTGTGTCTGTGTCCTTGTCCCCAGGCTCAGCAGGGACCTCTCCCATCTGTCCCTGCCTGGCAGAGGCCACCCATAAGTGCTGGGAGGGGTCCCCAGCTCCATGCCCTGCACCCGTGGGACTCTATCCCCTCTCCACTGCCTGCTCCAAAATCCTTAAAGAACGAAGCTCCCCATGCTGCCAAGCAGCCCCAGTACCCTCCCTCTGCTCTCTCCCAGTTCCTCCTTCCAGTTCCTCCCAAACCCTTCCCCCTTTGTTCCACCTTCTCCATGGCCACCATGTCTCCAGGTCGCTCTTCTTTTGCCCCCTCCCTTATCGCAGCCAACTGTCCCGCCCTTGGATCTGCTTCAGCCCTCTTCCTTCAGTCCCGGTTCCCCTCCACCATTACCCAACATGGAGTCCCCAGATCCCCTCCCTTAGGCACCTCCAATCTCCTCTCTGATGACCGATGACACCCTCTGTTGATTAATGAAGCCCTCTGATGGTCAGGGAAGATCTCTCATGATCAGTGGAGCCCTCTGACAGCCAACAAAGCCTTCTGATGACCACTGACACGCTCTGATGGCAAATTAAGCCCCCCGATGCCAGCAGGTTGCTGCTTCACGTGCAGGAAAGGGAAGTGAAGGGTGAGAAAGAAGACTTTGACATCATTTGGTAGATAGCATGGTTTGCTCATCATGGCATAAAGATTTCTTTGGATTACTCAAGCACAGAATTCGGAGAGCAGCGTGACTGCATCACGCTTGTGTGTGCCTCCCGGTGCCTGGGACTGGCTGCCTGATTATAAGTCCTCCTCGGCGATGCCGACCTGCTCCTCATGGAGGTGCTGCTGCCCGGGCACTCAGACTCTGCATGAGGTGGGCTGCACTGGAAGGACACTGAGTCACAATCCAGGCTAGCGACTGCCATGGCTGGTGGGCTCAGGTCAGCATCTTCAGCAGAGCCAGAGGCAGGAACGCAGATGAGTGCCTTATCCCCACTGTTGTTCCTTATCCCCATTGTTGTTGTCATCAGAAGTGCAGCGATTTGTGCTTCCTGACAGCTCTGCACTGAAGGACGTGCACAGCGCACCACTACTGGGCCTGGGTCTTCTGGGTCGAAACCGGTTAGATTCACCTAGGAACGAGCAGATGCACAGGGGTGAGCGTCAAACTGTCACTGTCCAAGGAGGCAATGCCTTGGTGTTGTTTTTCAAGCAGGCTTCAAGCAGCATGCAAGATGCTCACCGTATGGAGTTAGCAACAGCTGTTCATTAAGTGCCCTCAAATCATTTTCCTTCCCAAGGCTGCCTTTTTCCCCTCAGAAGAGAAAGGAGGAGATGGCAGGGAATGAAAGGCAGGTGAGGTCAGCTGTACAAAGTCCTTCAAAGGAAAACCAAGCTCTGAAGAGCACTGCCCTGATACCACTGCCTGATACAGATGGAGAAGCTGCTTCATTACCAAGACCAGCTTTTACTGCGGGGATGGCAGGCATCTGTGCTGTTGCTTATCTGCAGTCAGGAATGTCATAGTGCCTTTTTTTAAACCTGCATCAGGGAGAAGGCGGGATAAAACTCCCCGCTGGCCCACACTTCAGGATTTGTGCTGTGTTCTTCTGCAAAAATGCACAGTTACTTTTTGTGAATTTGAAAAGAGACAGTGTATGGGAACTGCTGAATCACGGCCTGAACCTCTGATTGACCACCTGAGGCAAGCACTGAGTCAGCCACGGGCACAGGTGAATGCAATTTCACCTGAGTGACTGGAAGGGGTGGAGCCTGGCTCCTAGACCCCATTTAAGGGCTGACTCCCAGGAAAGAAGGCTCTCTATCTGGAAGTCACTCTCCTTGGATCCCTTCTGTGAGCCCAGGACATGGGTAAGTTCTCTATTTCATTACTTTTTTGTAAATGTAATAACCTCTCTGGTCCTCTTCCTGTTTACCTTACAATCTGTGTACCTGATTGCCATACAGACAGTAAAATATACACCAAAAGGGTTGAGAAGTCAGAGTCTCTGTAGCTACAGAAAGATGTTGGATGCCTTCCTTCTGTGGGAATGTTTGTGGGAAAGTGCCTTTATGTAGTTTAAATGTCTGCCTTCTGACACAAAAACAGAATGGAGCCAGAAATGTATTCTTACTTCCTTAGTAACAGTGTCAGAAGGAGACACTCTGAGACTTCTTGTAGGGGTGCCCATGTATTGTCTTTCAAAAACTACTCAGGGAAAAAGGCACGAGAACAGTGTGCTCTGTCAGCTCCAGATCTTGAGTTAACAGGAGACCCAGTTAGGAAAGACAGGGGTGAACTGAAGATGTAATGTGCAGGCTTGAATGCTAGAAGGAGGTACAAGCATACTGAAAGCATGAATTCTATGCTGCTGAAAAGCAGTCTTTTGAAAGCTGGCCTTGCACCCTTACCTGCCACGGCCATGACTTTTGCTTCTGAGGGCTCCTGGGTTTGTGCTGCAATCTGTTTGGCCACAGAGGGTGATCTTCCTAGGCTGAAGCAGGAATGCCAGCTGCTCATTTCTTCATCTCATTGGCTGGACTTTTTCTAGAGTGAGAAAACAGAGGGAATGGTGTGAGCTGTGGCACAGGGTGAGGGAAGAGCTGCGCTGAGCTCTTGCCAGCAGTTGCTTGTTCCTAGCCCTGCCTGGTTTCTGCTGACACACACCTTACAGACTCAGTCTCTTTCAAACAGTTGAGGATGTTTCCATTCTTATAGCTCCTCCCGCTGCCAGCCATGTTGAATTTCTAGCGCAAGCAACTCTGTCCTGTCCAACAGCTTTGCTAGAGGAGAACCAGAATGTGTTTCAGGCACGTGGTCCTGAAATCTGGAAAACCCCAGTGTTTCCAGGTACAGGTAGCACAGGCAAGGACAGACATCAGATGGCTTTATACGCCTCGTGACTGCCTGCCTAACAAGAAAGGAACGGCGCCGCTGTGTGGCTAAACTGAGCCCATGGGGCAGCTGTATGCTAGCTGAATCCTCAGAGTCCAAAGTAAGTGGAAATTCGCTACTGCACTCCAGGCATGACTAGGATAACTTAGTTTCAGCAAGTTTTTGCAGCAGCAACATAATGGGGAAAAAGCCCACTCCAACAACTATGATAGGTGCTGGAAAAGAAACTCCTCTTTACCTTTCAGAAGGAAAGCCACTGACTGGGTGGAATTTCCCCTGTAAAGCTGCGGGGCCTTCAATCTCTCTGCTGTCTGACACAACGGGAGAGTTGCTGTGGCCTCGTGTCTGTGCCTGTGCCTCCTCCAGTGTGAGCAGCTTTGTGGAAGGAGAAGACACCCACAGGGACCTGCGCCGTGATAAAGAACTGTGTCCTGTAAAGGAAAACCACAGGTAAGAGGGAGGATCAGAAAGCAGCAGCACAGCCATCACAGTCCCGGGGGAGGTGCTGTATTCTGCTAAGACTTGGTTATCCTACCCACTGGAAGACAATGTCTTTGTGTTACAGATTCACCCTTTGGATCTCTATGAAAACCCCAACTTAAACAGAATGAAGACCAGAACAGGTGCGCAGATGTATGTGTACGCCATGAGGCCCAGGGAAGAGGTAAATGAAAGACAGTGCCTTGTACTTACTGACAACTGCTCATACAGCCGGTCGGACAGCAGAGGGTTTGGGAGCTCCCTGAAGTACATTTTGCAGAGGGAGCTCACGCTGTGAACGCCACAGACGTAGCTGTCCTGGGTTGGGTCAGGACTCTGCTCGGAGTCACATTCATGGCTGGGGAGAAGGACACAGCAACGGGCAGGGGAGGCTGAAGAAGGGGAAAACAAGAAGTAGAAAGCAATACAAAATACAGTCAAGAAAAGGGAGGGGTTACAGGAAGAAATAAGCACTCGGTCGCCAACAACACACAAGCCACGCTAGATGAGACCTGTCTACTGAGCAGCCTGTGTTCTATCCAACAGCCACAAGCCTGGCGCACCACCGCTGCCTGCACGGAGCTGCCCTCTGAACGCCCAGAACGTGGCACGTGCCCCATTCCGCCCCTACTGACAGCTGTGTCAGTCGCAGCACTCTGACCGCAGTTTGTGGATGTTGGACGCCACGCCGCACAGGCGGTACATCCCCTGCACCACGCCGTGCTGCTCAGTGCATCCAGCGCAGCTCTGGAGGACCTGGGGGACTACACAACAAGTGCCATTGATAAAGATGTTCAACAGGAGCGGCCCCAGTACCGAGCCCTGGGGGAAACCACTCGTGACCGGCCGCCAGCTGGGTTGAACTCCACGGACCACAGCTCTTTGGCTCTTTTCCCATACCTCCCCGTTCTGCCCCGATCCCATTGTTTCGCCGCATCTTGCTGCGGATCTCCGACCCCACAGCCCCACTCACGGCCGCCATAACCACAGCTCCGCCCCCCCACCTCCCGAGGAGGTCCCTGCGGGCGCTCCGTTCCCCCCCAGCCGTGCGTGCAGGCTGAGCTGCGCTGCGCTGCGCAGGGACGCCGTCCCCGAGGCGAATGCGCATGCGCGGCAGCGGCTCCGTAGCAGCACCGTGTCTGTGCGCATGCGCTGGCGGTTCCTTTGGCGGCGTGTCGTCATCGGCCCGCGCCGGCCCGCGCTGTGTCGTCATCACCCTGAGCCCCGAGGCAGCGGCGGTCGCCATGCGGAAGTCGTGCCGGGTTCAACGCTGCTGCAGCGCCGCCGGGCAGCCCCGGGGCTCCGAGCGCCGCTTCAGCTTCTCCGAGTGGGTGTTCGGGGGTGGGGGGGTTGCGTGCTGCTCTGCGTTGGCCCCGTGGGGCCGCTGCGGTGCTCAGGGCCTCTGCTCGGCGGCGGGAGATGCCCTGTGCCCCCCCACCCAGGGTATTTCCCTGCCCTCACCCCCTTCTCCTCCCCTCGGCCCCCACGAATCACCCCAAACCTTTCCAGTCCCTTCTTCTGACCCCCAGGGTCACTCCCCCCCTCCCCCCCCAACTCCAGTTCCCCCATTCTGATCCCAGGAGTCCTCTTCTACCCCGCACCGCAGTGCCTCCCCTCAGTGCCCCTCCACCCGTTCTCCATTTTACACCAGGTTCCCTATCTGCCCCGCCCCCCCCAGTCCCCTATTCTAATCCTCAGTGTCCTCTTTCCCCCCTCTCCCCCCCACTACTCTCCCTATGCTGTCCCCATCAGTCCCCTCCCTCCCAGTCCCCTCTATCTGACCCACAGGTTCCCCTGTCTTCCCCCCCCCCCCCCCCCCCCAAACTATCCCCCTACAATTCCCCTATTCTGATCCCTACAGCTCCCTTCCCCTCTCCAGCTCAGTGTTCCTCCTAGTCCCCATTTTGACCCCTAGAATCCCCTGCCCTCCCCCCAGCCCCCCCCCCCCAAGTCCTCCAATTCTGAACCCAAGAGTCCGCCACCCCCAAGTCCCGTCTGTCTGACCCCCAGGCTCCTTTGTCCTCCCTTCCAGCTCTGCTTGCTGACCCTTAGAGTCCCCTCTATCTCTCTGTTCCCCACTCCCTGACCCCTGCAGTCTGTTCGCCCATTTTGACACCCAGTCCCACCCACCAGATCCCATTTTCACCCCTTAGAAGCCCCTCACGACCCTCGGTTCCCCCCTTCCACCCCTCCCTTCACCCCCAGGTGCCCTTTCTTTCTCCTAGCGACTCTATTCATCCCTTTTCACCCCCCTCAACCTCCCAAGTTCCTCCCCAGGCCCCCTTTCCACCCCACAGAAGCCCCACTCACCCCTTTCTCTGCTCCCCCCTCCGCCACAGCACCCTCCAGACCCTCTTTCTTCCCAATGGTGGCCTCTACTCACCCCTTTTTTCACTCCTCATAACTCACCCTCCACTCACAGATCCCCCTTTCCACCCCCCAGAAGCCACATTCTTCCCTTCCCCCCCCCCTCAGCCCCTCAATTTCCCCTCCACTATGCCCCTCTCTACTCACAGACCCCCTTTCCACCCCACAGAAGCCTTTTCCCCTCCTTCCCCCCCCCCCACAACCCTTTCTCTCCACTCCTAGACCCCCTTTTCTCATCATGGAAGCTCCTCACAATCCCCCAACTTCCCCCTTCCACCCCTCCATCCACCTGCAGACCCCCTTTCCACCTTACAGAAGCCCCACGTCTACCCCTGGAGTCATGCAGAAGGATCTGGATATGTCCTGGAGGAATCTGGGGGAGGCCAGGGAGCCCTGGACTCGTCCAGAAGAGTCTGGAGATGTCGCAGAGGAGTCTTGGGGCATTCAGGGAGTCCTCATGTGGGTGTGGAGGGTTCTGGATTCCTCGGTCGGGTCTGGAGATGTCCCAGAGGTGTTTTGGGGAGACCAGGGGGTCCTGGAGTCCTCCAGGATTCTCAAGTGAGTGCTTTGGAAACAACCTCATGCAGTGATACCCCCTTCCCCCCCCCCCCCCCCCCCCAACTCCATCCCAGTGGGATCGCCCTGAAGAACTCCCATTTTTGTTAAGATAAAATATTGATTTTGTTTTATCTTTTCCCCACACCTCCCTGCAGAAACTGACAGTTCCCACCAAAAAAAGCCCCCCTATGACCACCAGGTGATGCTGGGACAACCGCCAGTGACTCCGGGACACCGCTGTGTCACCATCACTCGGGTGAAACTGCTCCCTGTGCTCTGAGCACCACATGGGCACAGGCACAGTCATCCCCACATTGTCACCGTGCTATCGCTAAGCTGCTGACTGTCTTTTGTCACCCCCCAGGCCTGCCTCCAGCCGGACCTGGTAACACTGGAGCTCTCTGGCGCTGTCGCCATTATGTGCCACCAGGATGGGGACGTGGTGGTGTACTCTGCTGCCACCAGAGGGGACCGTGTGTGACATCAGCGTGGAACAGCTGTCATCGCTGTTGGGTGTTGCTTTTGTCAACGTGCATGGGGTGTCACCGCTGGGGACACCTCTGTGTCACCCCTACCGTGTCGCACCCCAAAGTTGGAGGCACCCCTCTGCAGATCCCCTGGTGTCCCTCCTTCTGACTGCATTGTTCCCATGGGGTGGTGGGTGGGGTTGAGGGGGGCACACACTTTATTTTTGTAAATAAGATTTATTTTGTGATAACGGTGGACTGGGAGATGCCGCCCCCCCCAGACCTCTGCATGAATAAAAGGCAGAGGAGCGGCTGTGGGGCTCTGCATGTCACACCGGGGGGGACTCTGGGGGCAGGTGACTGCAGCATCCCAGCCCCATAGCCCCTATGACCCCATCACCACTACAGTCCCATCTCATTGCCATCCCATAACCTATATCCATATGCCACAATCCTTATCCCATCCCATATCCCATTTTGTATTCATAGCCCATCCTATATCCATACCCTCATATCCATCCCATAACCATATTCCAAATCCATCCCATGTCTGTATCCTCATATCTCATCCTCTATCCATATCCCATCCCATATCCATACCCCCAACTCCCACATCCTATCCCCATCTAATTCCCCACATCCCATATTCATATCATCCCATATCCATCCCAAAGTCATCTCATGTCCACATCCCATATCAATATCCCATGCCATTATAGTCCCAATCCCATATCCCATCCCAAATCCATCCCACATTCTTCCCATTTTCCATCCCAAGTCCCTCCCATATCCAGAGCCCATCCCATGTATATCTCATTTTGCCATGTCCCATCCCGTGTCCAGATCCCCACATGCTCTCCACGCATTCTTCCCCCTCTCCCAGGTGGAGCTCATTACTTTCCAGCTGCTCTCTCACATAAAGGGCAGCTCCTCCACCTCGCTTCCCCAGCCTGTCTTTCCTAGAAGCACACAGCCCTCCATGGCTGCACTGCAGTCACACGAGCTTTCCCACCACGTCTGCGTGACTGCCATGAGATCGTGGCCCTGTGACCACACACAGATCTCCAGCTCACCCTGCTTATGTCCCATGCTGTGTGCGTTGGTATACAGGCACTTTAGGGAAGCCGCAGGTGCAGCTGCCCCTCTAGGGACACGAGAAGGCTTTGGACGGGGTATCTGCAACGTGGCCTTCTCTTTGCACGATCCTATGGGACAACTCTGAGGTTTGTCTTTCTAATGTCTCTAACACGTGTCCCTGGAATCATTGAATCATAGAATCACAAAGGTTGGAAAAGACCCACAGGATCATCCAGTCCAACCATTCACCCATCACCAATGGTTCTCACTAAACCATGTCCCTCAACACAACATCCAAGCCTCCTTTGAACACCACCGGGGTCGGTGACTCCACCACTGCCCTGGGCAGCTCATTCCAGTGCCTGACCACCCTTTCAGAGTAGTAGTATTTCCTAATGTCCAGCCTGAACCTTCCCTGGCACAGCTTGAAGCCATTCCCTCTAGTCCTATCACTGTCACCCGAGAGAAGAGGCCGACCCCCAGCTCACTACAGCCTCCCTTCAGGTATTTATAGAGAGCAATAAGGTCTCTCCTGAGCCTCCTCTTCTCCAGACTGAACAATCCCAGCTCCTTCGGCCGCTCCTCATAAGGCCTGTGCTCCAGACCCCTCACCAGCTTTGTTGCCCTCCTCTGGACACGCTCCAGGGCCTCGATGTCTTTCTTACAGCGAGGGGCCCACAACTGGACACAGTACTCGAGGTGCGGCCTCACCAGGGCTGAGTACAGGGGGACAATTACTCCTTCCTCCTCATTCCCATGACAGAGCATTGGGAAGAAATGAAAACTCCACCGTCTTTTTGCAAGACCTCAGTTTTTTGTTTGTTTATTTGTTTTCTTGTTTTTTTCTCCACCTCTTTCCAGGTGGTCAAATGCAACACCAGGCACGGACTCAGATGTGAATGATAATAAAATCATTTATTACAGGTTCTCACATCACTTATACACGTTCACCAGTTTCCTTTTTTTAGCTTTCCCATCCACCTTTACAGCTTTCCCACCCGCCTTTACACGGCAACCAAGTATTCCACAAGCACTCCCTAAGCATGCATGCAGGCGCTTATCCAGTCAGAGCCGTGAGCTGTTCCTTTTGCTTTTCTCTTCTTCTGGAGACATCCTTGGTTCTCAGCCTTGCTTTCACATGCTGTTTCTCGTGCTCCACAGCGTCTGCTCTGATAGTCTTCCTTGTATTCCCAGAGTCCAGCAGTTTTCTGTAAAAGAAGAGGAACTCTTCTCAAACAATAGCGCAGGTTTGGGGAGCAGTTTGCCCACACGCAGGCCCCCTCGGAGGCTTCAGGTCAGGACACGGAGGGCAGGGCAGCCATTTCACTCCGTCTCTCTTCCTCTCCCCTCCAAGGTGTCCAGCTGCAGTGTTTTGCTCCTGAGCTACGCCACCCCCACCCCCAAAGCCCTTCTCTTCCCACCAGCGACCTAGAGGAGCCAACGAGCTGGAAAGAAAGTCTCCTCTCTGGCCCAGAGCGGCCTCACGCTTAGCTGGGCCTTCAAATGCTGCCAAATGATGGGCCTTGGTGTGTCGGGTATGTCAACAGAAGAGAGCATGATATTGGAGAAGAAGGAATAATGTACCAGCCCAAGGCTCCGGGGAATGTAGCCGCCCCATCCCTCAGAGCCAAGGGGTCTTGGGAGAGTCCCCACTGTTCCTCCACCTCTGCTTTTCTACAGGGAGGCGGCATCCCGGAATGCTATGGATAGGAATCACGCACCTCTTTTGTGCCCTCTCTCGGGATCGTCGGCGCTTGTGGATGCGTGGTGGTGGCATCAAAAGGGAGGTGTCATAGATGGGCTCCTCGGGCAGACTGTGCTCAGAGCTTGATGGTGATTCAATCACTATTGTAGGTATTATCATTGGAGGCTGCACTCCATGAGGGCCACTCAGCTCTTTGTTTGCCTCCAGCACTCTGCCATCACAGAAGATTTTCTCTCCTGCTCGTCCTCCTCCTCTGTGGCTCTCAGATTCCACTGCCTGGGCTCGACCTGCCTCTGGTGCTGAAGCTTTGGCTGTGTATTTGCCCAGGAACTGGCTTGCCAGTGCCGGCTTCACCACTCCTCTTTCTTCTTCTTTCCCTCTCTGAGCTTTTATTGGCTGTGCTGGAAGCATTTCTGATGCTTTGCCTTTGGCAGCGAGTTTGCCCTGAAACTGGCTGGTGGTCAGCGCCGGCTTCACTGCTCCTTGTTTTCTGAGCCACTGAGGTTCCACTGCCTGAGCTCGACCTGAGCCTTGTGCTGGAGCTTTGGCTGTGTGTTTCCCCTGAAACTGGCTGATCAGCGCCGGCTTCACTGCTCCTCTTTCTTCTTTGCACCTCTGAGCTTCCACGCCATGAGTGCGACCTGGCTCTGGTGCTTCTCCTTTGGCTGTGACTTTGTGCTGACCTTGGCTGCTCAGCGCCAGCTTCGCCGCACCTTGTTCTTCTTTGCACCTGTGGGCTTTGATTGCCTGTGCTGGACCCACCGGTGGTGCCGTGCTTTTGGTAGTGCCTTCGCTGTGGGTTTTGCCAGTCACAGCCATCTTTTTGGCAGAGGACACTGCCGGGACCACTGGAACTTGACTGAAAGCACAGAGCAGAGGGAGTCCATCTCAGTGGGTGACAGCTTTGGGGCCACATCCTGCAGCCCTGGCTGCAACGCAGCCTTCCCTGCACAGCACACACAGGCTACGCTGGGGCTGTCCTGAGGGCCAAAGAGGAGTCAGCCCTATGAAATGGGGGGCTCTCGGCTGCCACATCCCACCCCTCCATGTGCTGCATTTGGTGCTGCTGGGCAGCCCCAGACAGTCACTGTCAGAGGCTGGAGAATGGGCTCCTGCTGGGTCAGTGAAACGCCCCGTGAGGACCCTAACCCCCAGCACCCAGTCTCACCTGGACACAGAGCTCTTCTTCTGGTTGACCCTTGTTCTCTTCCCGAAGCATATACCTTCTCTACTGGTAATGCTTGAGCGCCCAGGTAAAGGTGGCAACTCAGGAATTTTCCCTGGAACTGGGAAGGAGAGATCGTGTCAGAGGACATTCACTGTGAAAGTGCCATCTCTGTGACACGCAGGGGTGCTCAGGCCTGTCCAAAGCATCTGTGAGGGCCGCTCCGCTCCAGCAGCGCTGGCACCTCACTCATCGCCAGGTGTCTGTGTGGGAGCAGCTGACCCCCCTGAATGCAGACCAGGGGCTCAGGGCGGGGGCTGCCATGCAGGGAACTCCTCTGTGCACGCCTGAGATGAACCAGGGGGAATCTCAGCTCCTGTGGGTGTGGGTTGCGTGGGGGGAGCTGAATTCTGCTTCAGCGGAGGGCTTCCAGCTGGGGGTGAGATGGCTGCATCACGTCTCCTGAATCACTGCCCTGAGCGGGAGAAACGCACAGACCCCTCTTTACTTCTACCTGTCCTTTCAATCTGGATGTGCAGAGGGAAACATCTACACCTCACACGGACAGGCACGCTTTGCTGGGACAAACCATGCTGCTGGAATCAGTGTCTGTCCACGCTTTAGAGAAGAGCAATTGCTGCTTCCTTCAGTCTCGTTCAGAACACTTTTCCCAGGGCTGACCCTGCTGCCTTGCAGGAGCTGTGAGCCCTGGAGCCCCAGGGACATGTGCAGGAGCTGCTGGGGGAAAGAGTAAGGGAGCCCATGGGCTGTGCCTCTGCTGCTGAGCTGGGCCGGGCTCCCGGGACACAGGGAGCTCATACAAGTAGCTCGTACGGGAACAGCTTGTACAGTGCAGCAGAGCTGGGAACAAAAAGGAGATATTGCCCAAGGAAACGACCACCATCCCTGAGCCTTAAGCCTGCCTCTAAGGGCTCGATAGGCAACTGAGTTCTGCACTGGATCACAGAAATGATGGAATCATTTGGTTTGGAAGAGACCCTTAGAAGTCATCTAGTCCAACTTCCCTGCAGTGAACTGGGACCCCCACAGCTCGATCCGGTGCTCAGAGCCTGCTCCAGCCTCTCCCTGAATGCCTCCAAGGATGGGGCTTCCACCATCTCTCTGGGCAACATGTGCCTGTGCCTCACCACTGTTGTCATGAAAGACAAATTTTCCTTTAATGCAATCTAAATCTCCCCTCTTTTAGTTGGAGGCCATTGCCCCTTTCATTACAACGATGCCATCAGGGAGGCCAGCTGTGGCACAGCAGTGCACAGCAGCCAGGTAGATGCCCAGGAATAGCCAGAAGTGCAGGAGCCGCAGCTGTCGTGTGTCTGCCAATGCCAGGAGGTGGCACTCACTGATGGAGCTGCTGTTTGACATCTGCTGCTCTTGACACAGGGACCTGTCCAAGGAGGATGACAAGAAGATATGTTAGGAAAGCCTGCAGAGGAGTCAGTCCCGCTCTATACCTTTGGGCACATGGAAGTTTCCACCAGTCTCTTCTGTATCTGAAAGGGAATGATTTCTGAGGTTGTGTCC
Organism: Gallus gallus; assembly: GCF_016699485.2. Taxonomy (NCBI): domain Eukaryota; kingdom Metazoa; phylum Chordata; class Aves; order Galliformes; family Phasianidae; genus Gallus; species Gallus gallus. Next base: position 348,002 of record NC_052547.1, read on the forward strand.
CTTAATTTTGATAGAATAGACCCTGTCTTCAAATGACTGTGAAATACTCACATTTTTTTCCAGTTCCTGCATGAGTTGGACTAGACGACCTTTGGGAGTCCCTTCCAATTCTAAGGATTCTGTGATCCTATGATTCTATCTACGAGAAAAGTAATCTACAGCCTTAGTATGCATGCTTCCTCTGATGAAAGTAAGCTTCTCACCTTGTGCTCCAGGACACAAGAAGTCATCTCGGTGTCTACTTAAGTGTCTTTCCCAAATTTAGATTGCCTCCAGTATTTTGGGAATTGATGAAGAGATAAAAAGATTTCCCTTTTTCTTCCCTTGAAATACAATCCAGTAATGAGAGAGAAAATTTTCCTCACTGTCGTTTAGGAAATAATCAGTTCAGGCTGTCCACCAGGCTTGTTACTAACTGCTCAGTGCTTGCCCCTCGCTCAGTTGGAGTATGGCTGCACACACAAGTTGCTCTGACAAGAAGCCCAGACTGTCCAACTCCTGTCTCCCTCAGTCTCAGCCCAGTTCCAGGGAGAATGAGGAAAGGAACATGGTGAGGCTTCTGAACGACGTGGTGGGAGTTGAGGGAGGTTAACATCTCCCATTAGCACTGCTGTTGCCAGAGACTGCTGGAGAGAGAACAGGAGCAGCGCACAGAAATAGGGAAGAACTAAAGATGCAGCGATTCCTGAGGAAAGCAAAGAAGCAAGAGACAGCTGTGCACTCCAGAAAGCCTTCTCCTCACCCAACAGCTCACACACCTTCCAGACTGCACAGTCACAGGCTGTGACCCTCAGCCTCTTTTATCTGCAGAGCAAAAGGGGCCCACGTCAGGAGAGATGCACCTTTGCTGTGCGGAGCTGTGGTTGCAGAGGAGCAGCTCACGGCCTGGAGCCATGGCCTTGGAGGCAGAGGCAGCGCTGAGTGGGAGGCCAGAACAAGGGGCTTGCTCACAGGAAGGCATCTGCAGTGCAGGGACAGATAGCATCCCAAACCCACCCTGCAGAGCCTTTCTCTCCCAAGTTCCCTCTGCCTCTGTCCCTGGATCTGCAACCTGGATCTGTCCCTTGCAGCACCTGCTGCCCACATCTCCTTATCATTACTCACAGAACCCAGCCCAGCCCCTGCACACTCAGCTGTGCCCTGCAGACCCCTCCTGGTAGCAGGACAGTGTTCAGGAGCATCTCCCTGTTTGCAGGTACCAAATAGCACATCAGACAAACCCTGATGCGGTCAGCAGAGGGATTCTGGTGCTGTCTGTAGTCAGAAAAGTGGGTACGGGGAGTTTATGACGTGTCTGGCAGCTCTGATTTTGGCCTGGTATAATAATTAAGAGTGTCAATGACGTACTCAAAATCACTTTCCATTTCCGTTAGGGTAAAATTAAGGCACAGACACCACAAAGTTCTTACCTTAAAGATTAACCCTGCCTTCATGATATACATGGAGATATACATCTCCGAGCCCAGAGAGTGGTAGTGAACGGAGTTAAATCCAGCTGGCAACCGGTCACGAGTGGTGTTCCCAGGGGTTGGTGCTGGGGCCTGTCCTCTTTAATATCTTTATTGATGACCGGGATGAGGGTATTGAGTGCACCCTCAGTAAGGGTGGACTCAGTAAGGTAAGAGAGGAGACGTGACCTGCTGGATCTCATACACATCAGCAAGGAGGGACTTGTTGGGGATGTGAACATAAAAGGACCATGGGCTGTAGAGACTGCGAGGTGGTGGAGCTGAGGCTTCTAAAGGGAGGGCAGAAGACAAGCTCACAGCCCTGGGCTTCAAGAGAGCAGAACATGGCTTCTTCAAGAGTCTGTGGGGTATGGTCCCACATTGTAAGGCTCTGGGGACAATAGGGATTCAAGAAGTTGTTTAATATCCATGGGTCACCTTGTGCAAGCAAAAGAGATTCACCCCAAAGAGGAGGAAATCAGGCAAAAATGCCACAAGTCCTGCATGAATGGGAAAAGTTCTACATGGACAAATCCAAACATAAAACAGAAGCCCAAAGAAACCGGAAAGAAGAGGAGGAAACCTGGCAACAACACAGAGACCTTATCAGCATATACTTGCCTGGACAAATTCAGGAAAGCTAGAGCTCAAAAGCTATTCACTGTTCCCAGACGTGTCAAAGACAGTAAAAGCTTCTAGAAAAATACAGGTGACAGAAGGAAAGATAGGGAGACTGTGGGTCCACAGCTGAATGGAGCAGGGTACCTGGTGGGAAAAAAACATGGAAAGTGTTGTGATACACAGTTCCTTCCTGACCTCACTCCTTTTTAGCCAGTCTGGTCTACATGGAATTCTGAGGGCCAGAGGCTGGTGGAAAATTTTAGCACAAGGCAGATGTACCTGTGGTGAAAGAGGAAGTGATCAGGGTCAAGCAAACAGAACATACAGGAGCTCGAGTTGGAAAGGAATCATGAGGGTGATAGAATCATACCACACCTTGGATTGGAAGGAACCTTAATGCCCATCAAGCTCCAACATTCTTGTTATTCTCAGGGCACCATGCAACCTTATCTTGAACATGGGGCATCCACAAATCCTCTGGGCAAATCCTGTGGTGCATGTGATCATCAAAAAATTATTTAAACAAATAAGAAACTTATCATATCCCAGTGAGAAACATTCAGCGCAAAGACTGTGGGATATCATGGATAATCTAGGCAGGGAGAATCTGGGGGGGAAAGGGGCAGGGGGCAACCAGACAGTATAGAAGTCAAAATAGATCTTTGTTTTGAAGCTGTAGGGATAAAAGTTGTTATTTAATGTCAGTACCGCTGGGATCAAGAATTGAAGAGAAAGATCCAAATCAAAGAAAATGTGCCAACACACCTTTCAGATTCTAAAGTGCTCGGCCACACCTCTGTATTTGATCTCCCTCACACTGTAGGTGTTGTCAGCTCTCCCAAATAAATGGCCATGGCTAAGGGTGTGTTTCCTGCAGGCAATCTGGACGTGTGGCCTTCCCACTGCTCTTCAGATTTCCCCCTCCCTTTGCCCTTTGTTCTTTCTGATCCCTCCAGCTATGTGTTTAATCTAGGAGCTTCAAGAAGTCAGAAACTTGTGCCATCTCAAAAGTCTAATGAACTCTTTAGACAACTTCTTAACTGTATTTATATGTACCCCTTCCTTTCTCTGTCAAAAATACTTCTTGTGCAAAAATTCCCCATGGAAGGCAGGCAGCTTGAACATGGCATCCGGCTGAGGACAGTGTTTTACTATTCATTCCATTGCATCACGTGTATTCCTGTTTGTTGGCAACAAGGAGAAATCCCTCTGTGCCCATGTGCAGCTGGTTGTCTGAGGAAAGCAAGTGGGAGTTGATGCAAAGGAAAAGCAACACCGAACTGATGACTTCAAAGGAGAAGGCTGATGTGAGGAAAAGGGATGAAAATCCCACGGGGCCAATGTGAGTAGGGATGGGCTTGGGGAGGCTGAGGAGAAAGTTTGTCCACACTGTGAAAGAGCAAACCTCATTAGGAGACACCTGGGATGAATACTGTCTGCAAAGTGCTGCCTTAATTTTCTCTTAGTACTGGAGAAAAAAAGATGAAGAAATAAATAGACTCATTAAATGTACTTTGGGCTCTTCCTCTTTGAGTGCACTCCTGATAGCTCTCCAGTTAGCCGTACAGGTTCTGAAGACTTGAGGAAGATGTCAGGAAGGCACAGAGCACTTGAGGGCCCTCTGGGTTGTATTGGGCCCCATGGGGTATTTGGTGCTGAGCCCATCATCCTCCAGTGCTGAGAGAAGGTTGCACAAAGTGTTCAGGAAGATAAAGTCAGAAGGAAATTTCTTGGAGTATTAATGGGCCCCACTGAGAGCCATTACCAACACAGAACCCCCAGGGACTTGTTAGAGCAGATAATTGGAAGCCATGAGTACAGGGAGACAAAGGCACTATGCTGATGCCTCTGACGTTGAGAACAGCATCCTTTGCCTCATGAAGCAGAAAGGCCAAGCCCTGATGCCCAGACCATTGCAAGGGATATCCTGTCCCTGATGCAGGATCAAGACTACTCCTGGGGCAGTGGGAGCCTTTGCATGGGGCACAAGGAGGCCATGAGACCCCAGTCCCATGAGGACAGTGTGTCCCCTCACAGTTCTCTGTACCACAGACACCATCCACAGCCTGTTGGACAAAGACCTTGGCTCTGTCAGGGCCTTTCAACTTTTCCAGCCCCCTCAGCCGTCTCCATCACGTGCTGTCCTACACTGTCCCATGCCTGCACCTGTTTCCCTGCAGGATGTAGGCACCATGCCTGCTTCCCACCACAGTATCTCTCTGCCTGGACTGCTGCCTCTGACCTCAGTGGATGTTCTTTGAAACACAGAGCTGTAGGCTGATCACAGAATGCCTCTGGGTGACCTCAGGCACCACAGCCCCACGCTGGTTCATGCTATTACAAATGTTGCCATACTGGTACCGAATCAAGGGCCATGGGCACTCCCCTCATCTGGGTGGCTGCACTTCTCACACTGCAGCTCAGTAAAATCATGGCCGTGTTCATATTTATCGCCTCTGGCTTGAGTGGCATCGTTCTTCATACCCTTAATAAAGCCACTCTGCTGCAGGTTGATCCTCATCCAGCCAGCTGGGAGCCTGCATGGATGCAGTAGAGATTGCTAGCCCTCCAGTGCCATAGATAATTGGAAGGAAAGGATTCCTTCTCTTTGTAAAACTTCTGAGGTTTTTTTTTTGCTGAGTCCAAGAGTTGTTCAAAGTCCTTTTGGAATGTGACTCAATCCAATTACTGGAGGAGATAGTCTGACGTATATATATACCTGGAGGAAGATTAAGGCAACCAACAAGACCAAAAGCTGTCCATTGATTTATTACAAATTCTAAGCTACCAAGGAATGCAGGGAAGATGGGGAAGTTAGCAATCGTAAAGGGAGGATTCCTAGCCAACATTTTAGAGGGACAGTCACCACCAGGGATCCAGCAACGTCTCATTGGTGCGTAGGGAGGCAGCAAGTTGGTCAGCAACGTCTTGTTGACATGCACGGCTGCAGCTCAGTCGAGGGGTTACCCCTTCTTCCTCGGAGTTCTTTGGGTTTTTATCCTCTCTGTAGCATCCTTTTGTTTGTCGGGGCAGCAGCTGCTTGTCAGGAGTGCTTCTGTTTGGTTTGTCAGGGGTGACAGTAGTTGCCAGGGGTACTTACATTTTGTTCACTGGGGCAACAGCATGTCCATAGAACATTCTCTTCCCGCTGGGTAATCAGCAGTTGATGACGTGATGGTCTCAGATGGGCTGCTAGGTATGCGCATCGGCTGCACGGTGGTCCTCTCCCCTGAGATGACCTCTGTAAGTCAGCTTGAATGCCCACAAGAAGCAACAGCCAAAAAGGTTTCTCCTGGCTGCCCAGGCACATTTGTTGCTCTTTCTGCTGTGCTCATGGTAACCACTGACCTCAGAAGCTTGTTAAGCAGCTTATGTCTCGGATGGGTGCCACTGGAAGAGGTTTGAGCCAAAAAGTGATCCAGCTTCTTACAAGGTATCCTTTGCTAAAACTGTGGTGCTGAGGCCTTGCTCAGGTACCTGGAGCTAGGGTGGATGCACAGTGACGGGCAGTGGATTCCTCTGCTCTCAACAGGGTCTGGCTTCTTTTCAGGGTAACATCGGAGTGCAGTCATCCTCCATCCATAAAATTTGCAAGCTGAAGACAATGGGAAACAAATCCAACCAGCTCCTCTGACCTTGCACTAAACTGAGGGGAATCTCTTTGCTTCTCAGGTCTCACAGCCATTCACACTGAGTGCAGCTGAGGTGCTTAGGATTTCTGACTTCATCAAACACTCCTGGGGCATGTTGAGGGGGAGGTAGGGGTGCAGAAAAAAACATATTTGGGATCCATATTTTTGGTATTGAAGTGCAGAATCTGACAAATTCTGAAAAGAAAACCAGTCTCCACACCACCAAGATATTCCCATCTACTCTCAGGGACAAGATTGCTTCCTCGGGAGAAGGAGAGCAGAGGCCCTCATGGAAGACTCAACATCATGAAATGTGGCTCATATCATGTAGCTGAATGAACATTTTCCATACAGAAAGATTGGTCACGAAGTGTTGTACTGCTTGGACAGGTCCCCGTGCCCAGAGGCAGCAGATGCCCAACAGCAGCTCCATCAGTGAGTTCCTCCTCCTGGCATTCGCAGACACACGGCAGCTGCAGCTCCTGCACTTCTGGCTCTTCCTGGGCATCTACCTGGCTGCCCTCCTGGGCAACGGCCTCATCATCATAGGCATAGCCTGCGACCACCGCCTGCACACCCCCATGGACTTCTTCCTCCTCAACCTCGCCCACCTTGACCTGAGCTGTATCTTCACCACTTCCCCGAAAGCCATGGCCAACGCCCTCTGGGACACCAGGGACATCTTCAATGTTGAATGTGCTACACAGGTCTTTTTTTTTTCTCTTATTCATCTCAGCAGAAATTTCCCTTCTCACTGTGATGTCCTATGACTGCTACATTGCCATCTGCAAGCCCCTGCACAACAGGACCTCAGACACTGCACAGGACCCTTGTTAGCAGCAGAGCTTGTGCCACCATGGCAGCAGCTGCTTGGGGCAGTGGGTTCCTCAATGCTGAGTTGCCCTCCAGCCCCTCCTCCCCCAGTGAGTATACATGGCCATAGTTGCTCCATCCCACGTGCACAATCTGATGGTTGCTCATGTTACATTTTGTGTAATTGGTGATAGCCCAGCCTTTAATTTTTCTAGATCTCTCTGGAAGGCCTCTCTACAGTGCTCAAGCAAACTTCCGGCAGTGCAATGTGGAAATGCCATTTTATTAAACAGATGCTGAGAGAGACTGCTGTGGCCCACATTCAGACACACGTTTATGCACTGAAAATATAAACAAAGCAGATTCACTCCTCAGAAGAACTGAAATGAATGGAAATCATTTACCACAAGCATAAGAAATGCAAATGACACTAAAGGAAGGGATCTGAGGGTTCTGGTAATTGGCAAGTTGACCATGAGTCAGCAGTGTGCCCTGGCAGCCAAAGGGCCGGCAGTACCCTGGGGTGCATCAGGTCCTGCACTGCTATCCAGGCAAAGGAGGAGATTGTCCTGCTCTGTTCTGCACTGCTGCAGCCTCACCTCAAGCGCCGGGTGCAGTTTGAGAGTTACAGTATAAGAAGGACATCAAACTATTTGAGAGCATCTCCAGGAGAGCTATGAAAACAGGGAAGTGTTCAGAAGAGAAGCATGAGGAATGGCTGAAGTCTCTTGGTTTGTTCATCCTGGGGAGGAGGAGGCTGAGGGGAGATCTCATCATAGCATACAGCTTCCTCACAACCACCATGACTGTCAGTGCAACAGGGGCTCAGTGTGTGCCAGGATGCTCAGGTAAGTTCCTGATCCAAGGAGACATAAGTTTCCTTTACGTTTTCCTCCCCTAAGGCATTGAGACCCCTCTAGGGACCCTTAAAAGACTCTGTTCTTGAGAACAACAGAAATTCAGGCATGGGGGCAGGCCAGGTAACAGTCTTGATGCTGAGCTTCAGGACCCCCACACCTTGAACTGAAGTGCTAAGGGCAGCCAAAGCAGCAGTACTTGTTGGTGGAGGTGGGTCTGTGTTGCAATTTAGCAACACGGCACAGGGTTCTCGAGCCAGGAAGATTTCTTTATTGCTGTGATGACTGTGATCATGATGTATGTCTCTCTATCTCTACTGTTCCAAGCAAACCTTCTATATTCTAACACATGTATTCAGTACATTTCTACTAACAATCCATTGGCTAGAAAGCAAGCAAATTCCGTAACAAGTCTTCATAAACAGCAGAGAGTTTATCTTATGCCTAGGTACAAAACACCCCTGTTTATTCAGACCTTGTCTCCTTTCCAGAGCCTCATTACCAGCGTGTCGACCTTCAACGAGGCCAAGCTGACCTCTCCATCTCCCATAGCTCTGTACAAGGGAAGGGTCTGTGAAAATATTTGCCCCTGCCAGAAGGCCTCACAGGACTTCTCATGGGATGGTTAGGGGATGAACCAAAGGCCTGTAAACTGATGACACATCTCTACTACCCCTCTTCTGATGGAACTCAGAATACCGTTGGCATCCCAGGCTGCAAGCACGCACTACTGGCTCATCAGTTTTTCATCTACCAGGACACCCAAGTCCTTCTCTGCAGGGATATTCTCTAAGAGTTATTCTCCCAGCCTGTCCTCATATCTGGGATTGCCCCGACACAGGTGCAACACTGCAAGCCAGCCACTGTGATGGTAAGTAATTGCACTGTGGATGGATAGATAGATATTGTTATCATCACATTTTTGCTTCCACTCTTCTTTTTTTTCTATCTTTGTTAATAGTTTTTGCCTTACCCTATGAGTTCTACACCTTTTTTTCCAATTCTCTCCCCCTATTCCCACTGGAAGAGAGGTGAGTGAACAAAAGGCTGTGTGGGGTTTTGCTGCCTGCCAAGTTAAACCACGGCACCCAGTGAGTTGTTTCAGTGCTCCCGAAAGGTGCCTGGGTGCCCATGGTTACTGCTTGGGTACCCTGGGCAGACTATTGTTTTCTGTGGTTTGATGTGGCTTGTGTGCCAGAGCAATTGCTCAGTTGCTCAGAAAGGCACCGGAGTGCTCTGGGATGTGGTTGTTTGCCCTGGAAGATGCTCCTGTCCCCCCGGTTGCACCAAGAAGTAGAGAACAGAACGAAATAGAAAGGAATGAAATGCAATAGAATAAGCTGAAAGTGACCTTCAAAGGTCACCTAGTCCAACTGTCTCACCTCTTGAGGGATAGCCTAAAGTTAAAAAGTTAAAGCGTATTATTGAAGGCGCTGTGCAAATGTGTCTTGAACAAAAACAGGCATGGAGCATTAACCAACTCAGTTGGAAGCCTTTACCCCCAAGTAAAGAAGTTCTGTGTAGTTCTGAGGATGCACAAGAAGCTGGGAGGGGACAGAAACTTAAACTGGCCAAAGGGACATGCCTTTTCCAACCTTACTGATTCTACGATTCTATGATTCTCCGATTCCCTACCCCGCGGCATCATGCTGAGCAATGAAACTGGGATGAAGTGACTGGGGGCATTACCATTGCTCGATGACTGCTTAGGCACTGGTAGACTGGTGGTGAGCAACTGCATTGTGCATAACCTGTTTTGTTTGATTCTTTTGCTGTTAGATAACAGGGAAGAACAACAAGTGTAAGAGCTGCAGGTGCATAAGCAGGTGTTTGAAAGTGCGTGACTCAGTTTTCTTTTTCACTGAGAGGATGATGTGGCACTGGAGCAGGCTGCCCAGAGAAGTTGTGGATGCCGCATCCCCGGAGGTGTTCAAGGCCAGGTTGGATGGGGCCCTGACTACTTGGTCTAGGACTTGATCTAGAGATTGGCAACTCCAAGTGTGACAAGGGAGATGGCACTTACTGATTCTTGAGGTCCCTTCCAACCCAAGCCATTCTATGGTTCTGTTATTGCATTACTCCAAACCACAAGTAAGCCACTGTTCTTCACAAAGAAGTTCCTGTTGTTCTGCATATCCAGACAGTCTCACAGAGAGATGTCCCAAAATATGGGCAGGCAAGCAAAAGCTCTGGGTCAAAGCTCTCACAGTGTTTTAATAGAAACCAGTAGCAATGCACAACATAAAAGCAGAGGAATAAAACTTGGAGGAATTGCATGGCTGTTTCTGATGCCCCTGAGAAAAGAGCCCCTGGCACTCACGGCTCTCTCAGTGGCACTGACCTCTCCTTTGTGTCTACACCCAACTTCATGGCAGGGACAGAGTCTCTTGTCCCAGAACTCAGGCATCCTAGCGCTCTGGTGTCACAGCCTTTGTGTCCAATGGGGTTATGACAGAGACATCTCATCAGCATCATCATAGCCCGTGCTCTCAAGGGAAAGAGGTGAGGTGTCTCCATCAACTTCAGGGGCTCCGGCACTTCTCCAGGAGTGCCGACTCTCTCCTGCAAGCAGCAAAGACAACTGTTTGCCCCTTGGGGTGCTCCTACTGGGTGGTCCATCACTCTTCTCTCTTATTACTCATTACTCTCATTACTGCCCCAGGGATGGCACCCAGCAAGCTGCAGCACTGCATTTCCCTCTCACCTCTGGCAGCATCCCTGGGTCCCTCTCCGTCCTCCTGTGCCCTAGGCACTTGCCAGTCTCCCTGCCCTGGGACAGGATGCTCTCCAGGGTCAGAAACCTCCCTGGCATCATCATAGCCTTCCACTGGGGAATCACCAGGCAGAACAGGGATGTCTGTAAAAGAGAAGAGGGCAGATAACAGTGATAAGATCCTCCTCCTCACTATTCCTGTGGTAGGGGTTCAGCTTGGCTAGGGAGTTCTCTGAACAGGAGCCTGGAAAGAAGCACAGCACGTGCTATGGTGTGAGCTCTGGGCTCGACTAGAGGAAAATATTGACAATTGTGTTCCTGCTGTGACCTGCACCCACCTGAGAAACTGAATCTCATTTTCTTCTCCCTCATTGGGCTGTACTCAATCTCCTCGTACACAGCTTCAGAGAAGGGCTCCCCAGATCTCCTGGAGTCTGGAGACAGAGACAGGGCTGGCCAGGGGATGGGCAAAGAGGGACAAGGCCCTGCTGTGCTTCCCCAGCCTCATTCTGCCATTTCTCCCCTCACTCCATTATGAACTCCCCCCACCTCTGGGCTCTCTCTGTTGCTTGTTGCTGGATGTCAGTGGAGTGACACAGCACATGCTCCCCTCCCCCAGCAAAGTCCGTGCACATCACTGACATTGCTAAGCCTTTCCAGGAGCCGTTTCCGCCGCACTGCTGAGTCAGGACCTACCTCTGTGCCGAGCTCTGGCACTTTGCATCTGCCTTGCCAGGAGGGCCAGGAGTAGGCAAATAAGGAGCCCCAGGATGATGCAAATGATGACAGGCACTGAGACTCTCCTGCCGATGGTCGCATAGTCCAGAATGGGGTCTGCACGGGCAGAAATGTGGCAGGAGCAGCACCAGGCACATGAGAGTTGGGGGCACGAGGCAGTAAGGGGGAGAGGGCCAGGGGATGAGTGATGGGGCACCTCCCACCCTATTGGGCACATTATGACCCTCCCCATATCCACCAGCCTGGTGCCTCTTCCTGGGCATTTCATATCCCAGTAAGAAGCCCCAGTCCTGAGTCCTGGGGAGACCCAGTTTCAGTGGGAGGAGATGTTACCTCTTTGTGGGGGGGATGTTGTCACGCTGGATGCAGCTGCAGAGAAAAGCTGAGCTGAGATGTGGGTATGTGGTACCAGGCAGACTACTGGCTGTTGTACCCACCCAGATTGTCCCTTCCTCAAGGCTGGAACGCAGCCCAGATATCTGCCAGAGCTCTGGACCGTGAGTAGAGCCTATGTAACCCCAGCCACTCACCCAAGCAGTTCACAGCTGCATCTTCCTTATGCCGGCAGGCACCGCCATCCCCAGTCCGGGCCCAGCAAGCCTGCAGAGATGGCTCCGTGCCCCTGCACTCCACCTGCTCCAGCCAGATGGGTCCTGTCCCCTCCCCAAACGCAGCCTCGGCCAGGGCAGACACCGCAGGGCCACAGCCCAGCTGCCTGCATGCCACCTCGGCATCCTGCATGTCCCACGAGTCGTCGCACACAGTTCCCCAGGAGCCACGGTGCCAGACCTCCACTCTGCCCGAGCACCCATCCTTGCCTCCCACAGCACGGATCTTCTCCCTGTCTGCAGAGGCAGTGACCTCCCATGGCACCAGCGTGACTGGGCCAGAAGTCACACAGAGAAGGAGCTCCCACCTGTGCAGCTCGTGGAATTGGGGCACGCAGCTACCGGCGTCCTTTCCGGCTTTCTCCCTGCAGAAGGAAATGTAGCAGTGAAGGAACCTGTGCAGAGGACAGCAGGGAGGACCTCTGCTTGCACCTCCCCGTGACGCCTTGGTCATGGTGAGGGAAGCAGGATCTTGTGCCCGGGTGGCTCACTTACCATTGCAGGTGATGTTGGTCTCGTCTCGCACATCATCATACGACTGCAGTTCCCAGGGATCAGAGGGACACTGCCAGAAGGAGCTGTTGCTCTCCCCACACTGCACGTGATCCAGCCACGCGGTGCCATTCACCCTGCCATAGAAGATGCTGATTTCCCGGGTCCCTCCATCCCCACAGCCCAGCTCCTTGCACACCAGTTTCGCCGTGTGAGGAGTCATCGAGTTGGAGCCAACACTCCCCCACATCCCATTGTAGAAAACTTGCAGGCGCCCGGAGCAGCCATCGCTGTTCTCCAGCCTCAGGGCCATGAATTCTGGAAGGAGGAAAGACCCCAGGGGGAAGTCGCTGGTTTGGGGCTGGAGAGAGGAAGCCCCCTGTGCTCCCTGCTCAGGATTAGGGTGGCTGTGCTTCCCACTGCCCCCAGCTGGACTGGTGGATGGGGCGTCCCCAGGACAGGCTCGGGAAGCGGCCTTTGGTGGCCTCAGCCCCCCGGCCTCCCTGTCCCGGGCTCCCAGCACACACCTGAGCAGACGACTCCCGCATCCTCCTTGTGCCCGCAGTCGTGCTGTCCCCAGACCTCAGCAGAGCAGTTCCAGAGAGCAGTTTCGTCCCCAGAGCAGTTCACGCCATCCAGCCAGATGTGCCCAGAGCCCTCCCCAAAGCGAGCCGAGCCGGCCGCCTCCACGGCCCATCCGCAGCTCAGCTGGCGGCAAACCACGTTGGCGTCGGCCGTGTCCCAGGCATCGTCGCAGACCGTGCCCCACTGCCCCCGGTAGTAGATCTCCACTCTCCCTGCACATCGCCCAGCCCCGTCCACCAGCCGGACCTGGCAGCTCCCTGCAGTGGGGGGAAGCCCCAGCTGTCAGAGGCTGGCTGCCCGCCCAGTCCTGCATCTAATGGACGCGTTGCTCACCCTGGCACACGGCCCCCACGTCCTCCATGATCCCCGTGGCCTCGGGCAGGGATGTGTTGCAGAGGCTCAGGCTGGCCTCGTGGCCTGCACACCGCACCCCGCGCAGCCCCACGGGGCCCGTCCCTCGCTCGGCCCTCGGCACAGTGTAGGCTGCCTCTGCCTCCCCGCAGCGCAGCTGCCGGCACACCACGCTAGCGTCCTCCATGTCCCACTGATCATCCAGGACTCTGCCCCATGTCCCGTGCTGGAAGATCTCCACGCGCCCGTCGCACCGGCTCCCTCCACCCACCAGTCTTAGAGATGCGTTGTGAGGCAGGCCTGGGGAGAGCAGAAATGCCACAAATGCACACTGCAGGATTTCTCCGGGGAGAGGTTCAGCCTGGTGATGCCAGGGGATCCCCGACTTTTGGGTGGCCATGTGGAACACAAGGTGGAATTCCTGCAGCATTATCCTGACACACACCTGAGCAAACAATGGCAGCATCGTTCTCATGGGTGCACCGAGAGGCCCCCAGGGCGGTCACCGGGCACTGATCCAGGCTGGACTCAGTCCCCTCACAATGGAACGAGTCACTCCAGACCGGGCCGGTTCCTCTCCCAAAATGCCCTCCTTCAGGAACGGACACCGCAAACCCACAGCCGAGGTGATGACAGAGAACGTGGGCGTCCAAGAGGTCCCAGCGGGAGGCACAAAGGGTGCCCCATGTTCCCTGCACCTCCACTTCCACCCTGCCCATGCATGGCGTGCTGCCATTCACCAGCCTGAACCCTGTGAATTGAGGACAGAGGAGGATGGAGGGGAGTGATTTGTGCTCTGGTTCCCTCAGGAGACAGAGGAGAGGCCAAAGGGACAACATGAAGCCTCCTCCTTCAGCACTGCCTTAGGGCTACAGAATACCACATCACCCTCCTGACCTCACACTCAACACAGCCCTGTCCCTGTCCCTGGCACACACTCAGTATCCAACAGCCTTCCCTGAGCCCTTACGTGTGCAGCTGACGGCAACAGTGCTTGTCTGGGTGCAGGGCTGGTCCTGAGGAGTCCCTTGTGGGGCAGGAGGAGAGGGTGGATTCATTCCCCACACACTGCAGCTCTCTGTCCCAGATGGGACCGGTCCCTTCTCCAGAGGGACTTGCTCTGGTGACGGACAGGGCTCTGCCACACTGAAGATCTCTGCAGACCACATCAGCAGCTTTGGCACCAAAGTGTGAGTCACAGACAGATTTCCACCCATCCCCGTCATTGATCTCCACTCGTCCTGAGCAGCGGCTGTCCCCTCCGACCAGACGGACAAATCCTGGAGTGAACAAAGGCACCTGTGGGGTCCCAGAGCCCACTGGCAATTTCATGCACGTGTTCCCTCCTCACCTCCACCTCAACTGGGCACCAAGCAGGGCCCCATGGCCATTCCCCAGGGACCAGCAATAACAGAACAAGTGGCCACATGTGATATCTACTTATTGATTCCCCAAATCTGGCCGCAGAGGTCGAGAGCGGCTAGTACCTCACCTGTACATGTAACTCCAGCATCCTGACTGTGTGTGCAGTACCTGTTCACCCTAATAAACGGTGTGTGCAGTCAGACAGGGCAGACTCGGTGCCTCGACAGTGGACTACATCCATCCAAATGCGGCCAGATCCTAGCACAAATCTTTCATTTGGTACAGCACTGATTACTGACCCGCAGCCCAGCTGCTTACAAACCACCGCTGCATCCTTCTCATCCCAGCCGGTACGACACACAGTCCCCCACTGGTCCTGGTGTTTCACCTCCACTCTCCCATCACAGCGCCCGCTGCCATCCGCCAGCCTCACCTCTGCTGCCCCTTCAAACATCAACATGAGATATTTCAGGAGAGACCCAGGCCCCAAAAAGGGGCACCCCTGACACCCAGGCACAGTCACAGTCACAAGATCTGGAGTGGGAGATGCCGCACTGCCTGTCTCAGCATCACCAGACTCACTACCACCCCCAGGGCTTTCCATGTTCCCAGGAAGCACCACACTCATCCCAAGGATCACCCCAACCCAGAAGATCACACCCTGCTTGACCAGAATCAGATGACCTGAGGAGTCTGGCTGTGCTCTGGGGATTACTGAGTGCCACCAATACCAGCTGGGCCACCAGCAGCATCAAGAGCATTTTGCTGGTCAGCAAGGGGTCACAGAAGGGTGCTTCATTGTCTGGAAATATAACCAGGGCTGCCATAAAGTTGGTAGTCCTGGAAAATTACTGATACACTCCTCCACCCAGAAAGACACAGAATAAAGCACAGGGTCCGTGTACTTCAGCAACTTCTGCCCTTGTTTCAGTGGCACTTAGAAAGAAATCTCCTTCCCAGAGGGATCCCAATGACCACTGGTGCTCACTGGCCCCAGGCCAGGCTTGGACTTCTGGTCAAGGCAGTTGGCACTTACCTCTGCACAGCTGCACCCAGAGGAGGAGCCACAGCACCTGAGGGGATAGGAGTCCTTCTGTCCCCATCCTGAGCCTCCTGTCCTGCTGGCACAGCCCTGCAGTGCCCAACTATCTGCTACAGCTCCTGGGGACTTTGGGGGACAATGACAACAGGAGAGCAATATATCTCTAATATATCTCTGCAGCTGATTACGCAGAGGCAGAAGAAGCCAATCAAAGCAGCAGTCTCCTTTTTAGACTTTATCAGAAGTTGTCTCCCCTCCAAGGCAGCCCAGCCCTCCAATGAACTTCTCCAGAGCTGTTCAT
The DNA here is from genome assembly GCF_016699485.2 of Gallus gallus. Taxonomy (NCBI): domain Eukaryota; kingdom Metazoa; phylum Chordata; class Aves; order Galliformes; family Phasianidae; genus Gallus; species Gallus gallus. Next base: position 363,568 of record NC_052547.1, read on the forward strand.
GACCATATATGTGTGACGACTCCGCTGTGGGTGTCATGTCACTGTGACGGGAATCACCATGGCACCGCGTTGGCTTTAGGAGGACAGGGGTCTGTTACCATACCATATCACTACTTGCACTCTGCAGGAGCGCTGAGCATCTCTTGTGCTGCAAATGCCCAACAAACCAACATATGAATGTCCAGCTGGCCCCATGCTGCAGGAACCACAGGGTTGGGACTGCACCAGGGCTGTGTCTGTAAGGCAGGGGAACAGCCCCTAGCCCTGCTGCAGATCCTGCTGTACCAGGAGCAGTAGCTGGGAAAGGTCCTTGGGCAAGGTCAGAGCCCCATACTGGAAGAGCCTGCTCACCCATTCTTCCATGGTGGGCCCCATGTTGGGTCCCCAGAAGAAGCTGGAGCTGGGACAGATCCTGCCTCAGCAGCAGAGTAGAACCTGCAGACCAAGTCTAGGGGCTCAGAAGTGTCCCCAGTATTCACCATGTCACCCAGGGGCCGTTATTCCTCACAGAAGATTGGGAGTTGGAGCCCACCCACCGCTGCAGGTGCACAAACCACAGCCCCGTGTCACAGCGCTCAGGCAGGAAGACGGTGGTTTCCTCCTGGCTCTGTGCCCGGGCACGTCACTGCGGTGTCCCCGAGCCACCTTCACCACGGCTGCACCAGCCAGGGCTGCGGGGGCTGCTCCTTCAGCCTCACAGGCATGGGGCAGGGTCCTGACCCCTGTGACATCCCACTGACCACAAGTGGCCACACTACGTTGAGACACATGGCCGTGGGGTAACAGCAGTGATGTGACATAGCTTATGCTGTGAGCTCATGGGTTATAGGGATGGTATATAAAACAAAGCACAACATGGGCTGCAGTGGGGAAGAGGATATCCATCTCAGCCAGGCACAGAAGGCATTAATAACTGTTAGGAATTATGTCGACTGTTTGACAGACACTCTGTGTATGTCCTGCATTAATGACCAAAGGATACTGAGCTGTCTTCATGTTTATGAATTCAGATCTATGTTCCATCATATTTACTTACTGCTTTTTCCTTATCATGCCACTTCTGAAGACTTCAGTCAGACAGCTCTCCTGAAATTCAACATTCTCACACTCCATGTGTCCTTATAAATCAATGAATCTGCCACTTTTCTGGACACAGCAGGCACTCTATCCTTTCATCCATGTTACCGGTGAATGTAAAACAATATAGGACCCAGCCTCTCCCTGGATTTCCTTAATGGAGCTTGGCCTCAGGTTTGGCCTCAGGAAGTGACCCTGGTGTTTGGTTTTGCCATGAAACTGGTGGTGGACTTGTGAGCCCCAGCAGAGATAGGGGTACATTCTGGATATGAGGTGCACAGACAGACAGCCCAAAAGGAATTCCCAACTGTCAGTGCGTTACCAGCAGGCTTCCTTGTCAATTTTGCTGTTAAGGATGAGGAGAACCAGGCTTGGGTCAGGCCACAGCAGAAGTGGGTACGGTTGTCCCCCATGGGCTCTCTGGGGTCTGCCTTGAAGTGCTGGGACACGGGAAAATGAGTATAGGACAGCTGTTCATAGCAGAAGGCTGTCCTTTCCCCTGTGCTTTCAAAGCCTCTTGATGCAGGCAGTGCTTGATTTACCTTAGTGCCATGGCATAATTCTAGTTGGCAAACAGAGTTAGCAGCAACAGCCTTATCACAATCTCCTCTGTAGCAGAACAGGATGGAGAAATGTTAGTGGGATATGTAAAATATACATACATATATGCTACCTCTATTTGTCTGCCTGCCTATCTATCTGTCTATCTATCTATTTATGGAACATACCCTTAGCAGCTGGGCTCAGACTCTCAGTCAGTCCAGGATCTGCCCTGGGGTCCCACTCGGGGCCCCAGTTGTGGGCACCTAAGTATATAAGCCTCCATGGCCATAGCTGCAGTCCAGCTGTGGGCACAGACCACCCCAGTCACACACACACCTAAATTCATTAAGTCCCCACACTCTGCTCTCTCTGGTTTCTGACACCTACCACCCATGGTCCTTTTGGCACCCTTGTTCTTGTCTGATGGCTGCATTCCCATGTACACGTCGGGCAGAAGAGAGAGAACTTCACTCAAGAAAGAGGTAGGAACAGACAGAGTTTAATGGAAGACAAGACAAACTGTATAGATCAGGTGCAGGGCAGTACCAGATAAATGTGCACTTGACTAGCCCTTTCAATCTCCTAACCCCTTGTTTTCTTCCCACACTCGTCCCACCTTAAATCACCCTAAATTCCCAGTTTTCCTGCCTTTGGAACCTCCCTAAGCATCCCTTAAGAACACTTCTGCAATCCAAAAATGCTTCTCCTCTACATAGTGTGTCCGACAGCCCTAGCAGCATTAGGTACAATAACAGATAATTAGAATTACTGTCCAGAAATGCATCGTGACTGAGGGAAAAGCTGCGCTGTTGCATGGGCAATGGCATCCTTCAGGACCAGCACCACAAGCTTGTTTCTAAGGCTGTAGATGAAAGGGTTTAAGAACGGGTACAGGACAGTGTTCAGTAAAGCCACAAGTTTGTTGGTCTCCAAAGAAACACGTTCTGAGGGATGTGAATAGAGATCAAGGCAGCTTCCAAATGCAATGGCCAAGCTGGTGAGATGGGAAGAACAAGTAGCAAAAGCTTTTTTCCTCCTGGAAGGCATGCGTAGAATACAGAACAAGATGCACACATAAGATGACAGAGTTAAACACAATGAACCCAGCAGAATGAACAGGATCAAAACGGAGTCTATTCTCCAGAGCAAGTTGGTGTCAGAGCAGGACAGCTGGAACAAGGGGGAGTTGTCACAAAAAAAGTGCTGGATCTTGTTTGAACCACAGAACGTGAGCTTTGAGAGCAGTACCAGGTGGTAACTCATGAATGTGAAGCCTGCGACCCAAGCAGCAACAACCAGGAGGATGCAGAGCTGCTGCGTCATGATGGCAGCATAGCGCAAAGGCTGGCAGATGGCAAGGTAACGGTCAAAGGACATGACCACAAGGAGAATCAACTCCGTACATCCCAGGGCAAAGTAGAAATAGGACTGGACAAAGCAGGCACTTACAGAGATTGTTCTCCTGCCAGAGCTCAGAATCACCAACAATTTGATGCTTGTGCAGGATGTAAAGCAGATTTCCAGGAATGCCAGATTGCCAATGAAAAAGTACATAGGGATTTGCAGGCGGTTATCCACACACACGAGGAAAATGATGGTTGCATTCCCCATCACCGTTGTCAGGTAGATGAGTAGAAAGACCAGAGAGAGAAATAGCTGTAGCCTTTGATTAAGCCCTGAGAAACCCTCGAGGATGAATTCAGTAACGACAGTTTCATTTCCTTGTCCCATGGCCAACTCCAGTTCATCTGACTGTCACAGTCTGGATGGAAGACTTTCTCCTTCCTTTTCTTCTCCCTTGCTGGCAGGCCTTCTGTACATCACAGACAAAGATATTGCAGAAGTGCATCTGTCACACATTCTCTCCTGCTGCTATTCTGCACACTAATGCAGTTGTTTCCAAAGAGTTTCTAATTGTTATTACTATCCAACATCCTAAGCTTTTAGTATAAACTATATATAAGTATATAAAAGTATAGCAAAAAGCCATACTTTTCTGAGGGGAAAAAAATTTCACCTTCAAATTCTTAAGGATGGTCCATATTAGGAAGAAAAAAAAAATAGGAGCCTCTCAAAAGGCACTGCTGTGCAGATACTTCAGGCTGAGCAAGTTAACTTCCTCCCATACAATCCATGCAGAGTGAGAGAAAGGTGGAAGAGATGGATAAGCTTTATTTTGCAGGGCATCTATAGGCTGGCTCTTGTTTGACTGGTGAGAGAGCCTGGGGAAAACAAATTCTCTCAGGCACAGCAGAGAAATAGATGGAACTCATTATTGAAGTCTCACATCTCTGGTGTCACCGGTAAATTCTTCTCTTCTGAAAATCAACATAAACATTTAACAGAAGGAAGCAGATCTAAAACACAGGCAATCAAGACTGACTTTTCCTCCTTTACCTTTCAGTTTAGGTTTAGACATAGAAAGAACTGCAGCAGATGATTCCAAAAAGAGAACGGCAAAAGATGCAAGGGTGGAGGAGGAAAGCATGGGTTCGAGCAGTGAAGCAGAATTTCTGCACAGACCGTGTTGTTCCCTCAGGCTCTGTCTCAAGGCAGAGTGGGCACTTGCACAGAAGTAACATGGGAAGTACAGAAGCAGGTAGTACTCCATGCTTGAATTGACAGTTCAGCTTGGGGCTAAGACCTCAGGTACCCTGGCTTCCTCTCTGCCTCTAGTCTGGCATAGGCCAATGTCTGCAATAGTTCATGCCAGAGGGTGCACAGGGAGGGCAGCAGGGGGCCCATCTTCTCTGTTCCAGGAGTAAACAAATACGGTGACCACTTGCCACAATGGTAGGACTGAGGTGGGAACCGAGACCAGAGGGGCCACCAGCTTCCCTCAGCAGACCTGCTGTGGAGTGGAAGTGCTGCTCAGACCTTCAGCTGTGAGAAACTCCAGAATCTGGAAGCCCTGCTGGAGCCTGAGGGCAGAGCTGGTTGTTGTGAGTGCAAGTGTGCTCAGCTTGGTGACATTTTTGAGGAAACGTCAAGGTTGCAAGAGAAAATCACCAGACAGCATAGGAATCCTGAGCAAGAGATGAAAGCATGGTGCTGTACACTGACATGAGCAGACCGACTGCTCTGCTTTAAGTCCCCGCAAGGGGAAGAAGCTAAGCTGGTGTCCAACCCTGCGGTGACAGACCGCAGTAGCAGGCAATACAAGGGAAACTAGACCCTCATCTCTGCTTGGAGCAGAAGGATTCTTCCCCTTGCCCCAAAGGGGCCATTCTTCCCCACTGAGCAGTGCCAGGTGTGCACCTATCACTTGGCAACAACCAAACATCGGTGTGAGATTGGCACTGACTGAGCTGAAGCCAGGACACTGGGATGGCGTAGTGCAGTGCTAACTCAAGTTACAGAAAAACGTCTCATGCATTTTGATCATGTCTCTCTATTAGACTTCTACAAGGCCTATCTTTCCAGATGGAAGTATCCCTCACTTAACAATTGACATGTGTTTTGCTTCAGTCTTCACTGCCCACTGCTCTGCGCACGGCTCTTGGGAGGATGGTTCTGAAGATGGGAACTGGGGGAACAATACCCATCCTGCTGTAAGTGAAGCTTTGGTTTATGACCACCTGATTAACATGAATATCTCTAAGTCTGTGGATCCCTACAAGATGCATCCCAGAGTCTTGAGGAAATTGGTTTATGTGCTCTCCGTGATATTTTGAAAGTCACGGCAGTCAGATGAAGTCCCTGGTGACTGGAAAAAGGGCAAAATCACAGCCATTTTTAAGAAGCGTAGAAAGGACCACGCAGGGATCTACTGACTTGTCAGCCTCAACGCTGTGTTGGAAAAGATCACGGAGCAGATCTTCCTGGAGGCTGCACTAAGGCACATGGAAGAATGGGATGTGATATGGGAGAATTAGCATGGTTTCAGCAAGGGCAGGTCCTGCCTGACCAACCAAGGGGCCTCCTGTGATGGAGTAACTGTGTCAAAGGAGAAGGGAAAAGACACTGATGTCATCCTATCTGGACTTCACTAGGAACTTTGGGATGGTTCCCCACGACACCCTTCTCTTCAATTGGAAAGATACAAATTTGATGGGTGGACTGTTTGTTGGACAAATAACCGGTTGCAAGACCAGTCCCAGAGAGTAGTAATCAGTGGCTCAATGCCCGGATCAGATCAGTGATGAGCAATGCCTGTCATGAATAAGTACTGGGACTGGTGCTGTTTAATGTCTTCATCCATGACACTGACAGTGGGATTGAGTGCACCCGTCAGCAAGCTTGCGGATGAGTCCTTGAGAGGGCTATAAACTAAGTATGAAGAGGGAGAGGGGGGATAGTGAGCCTTCCCATCATAAGGTGTGGGATGGCATAACTGTAGTAGAGAGGTGTTATACTTTCAGGGAGTAACAAGACCAGCTGCCCAGCTGCAGTGCCTCAACACACAGCTTGGGAAACAAAGAGGAGGAGCTAGAAACTACTGTGCTTCTTGAAAACCATGATATAGTTGTCACTGAAACTTGGTGAGATGATTCTCATGACTGGAGTGCGGCTATTAATGGCTGCAAGCTGTTCAGAAGGGACAGGTGAAGAAGGAGGGGTGGGGGTGTTGCTATCTACACCAGGAAAGGAATACAATGTGAAGAGCTATCCCGAAAGAACAGTCATGAGCAAGTTGAAAGCCAGTGGATGACAGTTAGAGACTGAGGCAGTGAAGGAAGCCTTGTGATTGGTGTCTATTACAGGCCATCAGATCAGTCAGAGACCGTCAGTGAGGCTTTCTACCTCCAGCTACAGGAGGCATCTGTGTTCACAAGCACTTGTCCTGCTGAGGGACTTTAACCATCCAGACATCTGCTGTAGGCAATCCAGGAGGCTCCTGGAATGCATTCAGGACAACTTCCTGAGTCAAGTAATTGATGGACTCACCAGGGGTATGCAAGTACTGGACCTGCTGCTTACCCATATAAATGAACCGATTGGTGACATCAGGATTGGAGGCTGCCTGGGCTGTAGCAACCATGCTATGGTTGAGTTCACGCTTAGGAGGGCCCTGAGACAGGTGAAGAGTAATAGGAAGCTAAACTTTAGAACAGCTAACTTCCAGCTCTTCAGGGAGTTAATCAAGAAAACGCCCTGGGAAACTGTCCTCATGGGGAAGGGCATGCAGCAGAGTTGGCAGATTGTTAAGGAGGCTTTCTTCAAGGCACAAGAGCTCTCCATCCGCAGGTGTAGCAAGTCAAGAAAGGAAGGCAAGAGACCGGTGTGGCTGAACTGGGATCTGCTGGTCAAACTGAAGAGTAAGAAGAAAACACACGGGCAGTGGGAACAAGGACAGGTTTAGTGGGAATAGTATAAGGAAGCTGCTAGGCTGTGTAGGGACAGGGTCAGGAAAGCCAAGGCCCACCTTGAACTGAACTTGGCTCGGATGGCAAAAAGAACAAGAAAGGCTTCTACAGGTACCTCAACCAGAAAGGAGAAGTCCAGCAATGTGTGCCCACCCTAGTGAGTGACACAGGCAGGTTGGTAACAACAGACACGGAGACGGTTGGGGTACTTAACAACTTTTTTGCTACAGTCTTCCCTGATAACTGCTTGCCACACAGAGCCCTCAAACCTTTGGTTTGATAGGAGGGGATTTGGGGAGCAACGTCCCTACCCACTGTGAGTGAAGATCAGGTCTGCAACCACATGTGAAACGTGAACATCCACAAGTCTATGGGTCCCGATGAGATGCATCTGACGGTCCTAGGGGAATTGGCTGATGTGGTTGCCAAGCCACTCTCTGATATCTCAAAAGTTGTGGCAATCAGGTGTAGTCCCTGGTAACTGGAAAAAAGGGAAACATCATACCCATTTTTAAAAAGGGTAAAAAAGATGATGCTGGGAACAACCAACCTGCCAGTCTCACCTCTGTACTGGGAAATATCATGGAACAGATCCTCCGGGAAGCTATGCTGAGGCACATGGAAGGCAGGGAGGTGATATGGGAGAACCAGCATGGCTTCACCAAGGGCAAATCCTGTTGACCAACCTGGTGGCCTTTTATGATGGTGTTATTCCATCAGTGGACAAGAGGAAGAGCCACTGATGTCATCTATCTCAAATTCAGTAAGGGCTTTACACAGTAGACCATAGTATCATTCGTTCCAGATTGGGAAGCTATGGATTTGATGGGAGGACTGTTCAACAGACAAAGGACTGGCTGCAGGACTGAATCCAGAAAGTAGTAGTAGTCAACGGAGAACTTTGACGAGCAGTGTCGCCCAGGAGTTGGTGCTAGCACTGATACACTTTAATACCTTCATCAATTACATCAATAGTGGGGTTGCGTACACCCTCAGTAAGCTTGCTGATGACACCAAGGTGTGGGGTAGCAGTCAACACACCAGAGGGACAGGATGTCATTCGGAGGCTTGAGCAGCGGGCCCAGGTGAACCTCATGAGGCGCAAGGACTTTCACCTGGGTTGAGGCAACCCCCATTACCAATACAGACTGGGGGATGAAGGGACTGAGCACATCCCTGCTGAAAAAGACCTGGGGGTGCTGGTGGATGGGAAGCTGGACACGAGCAAGAAGTGTGCCCCTTCAGCTCAGAAAGTCAACCATACCCTGGGCTGCATCAAAAGAAGTGTGGCCAGCAGGGTGAGGGAGGTGATCCTGTCCATCTGCTCTGCACTGGTGAGGCCTCACCTGGAGTACTGCATCCAGATGTGGAGTCCTCAGTACAGGAGAGACATGGACCTATTGGAGCGCATCCAGAGAAAGGCCACAAAAAGGATCCATGGAATGGAACACCTCTCCTATGAGGACAAGCTGAGAGAGCTGGGGTTGTTCAGCCTGGAGAAGAGAAAGCTGTGAGGTGACCTGAGAGTGGCCTGTCAGTACCTAAAGGGGAGCTACAGGAAAGGAGGGGACAGACTGTTTTGCAGGGTCTGTGGTGATAGAACAAGGAGAAATGGCTTCAAGCGTAAAGAGGGTAGATTGATGTTAGATATAAGAAGATGTATTACAGTGAGGGTGGTGAGGCACTGGAACATATTGCCTAGTGATGTGGGTGATGCCCCACTCCTGGAGACTTTCAAGGAGAGACTGGATAAGGCCCCGGGCAACCTGATCTATCTGTGGTGTCTCTGTGCATTGCAGGGAAGTTGGACTAGATGGCCTTCAGAAGTCCCTTCCAACTCAAAGGGTTCTATGATTCTGTGACACCAAGCTGTGGGGTGACGTGTCAGGGACCCAAAGGTCCTGGCCAAAGAATGATCCTGAATTGGAACAAAGCTTCCTGACAGACAGCATAACTGGATGACTGTGTGACTAGAACCATGGGCTGCACGACAGTTTTGAGGATGATTGCATTTCCAGCTAGAGCTGCTTATCTTGTTTTGGTAGGAAGCTGACCTTGCTAGTTTGTCTTGTTTGGCAAATAACTTGTTTTCTGCAAGCACGTGTTCTGCTTGGGCGCAACATCATGCACTGGCCATGCAGATACGGCATGCAAGTGGAAAAAAACCCCACAGACCCTGGAGAGAATTTAAAAACAAAACAAAAAGAACAAAAAACCAAGCAGGACAGAGGCTGTGGTGGATTTGAGAGAGAAAACCTTGAAGCAGGGGACACCATGCTGATACTTCCTGCCGAATCCACTACAGCGTTTCTTCTCTTTGTCCTACTTGGTCTTTTGCCCGTCTCTCAAGAGTCAGTATATAATATTACATTTGCTTAAGGAGTCTCCTGCTTGCTACTAACTGAGATTACCTGGAATAGATGCCTATGTGTGTGTGTACTGTTAAAAATTCGTAACCCTCTGTGCCTCTCTGAGTGCGTAGCTTGCTTGCCTCCACTCATGAGACATCCCGTTTCTCATATCCAAACATACCCTGAAACAGCTGAGGTCAACTTGCCCAAGGGACAAGAGAGATCTAGGCAGGCTCAAGTAGTGGGTCCAGGTGAAACTCCTGAGGTTCAACAAAGCCCAGTGCAAGGCCTTGCACGTGGGTTGTGGCAATCCCTACCAGCACTACCAGCTGGGGGATGAAAGGAGAGAGCGCAGTGCTGTTGAAATGAACTTGGGGGTACTGATGGATGGCAGCTGGACATGAGCCAGCAACGTGCTCTTGCAGCCTAGAAAGCCACCCATACCCTGCACTTCATCAAAAGAAGCGTGGCCAGCAGGGTGAGGGAGGTGATCCTGACCATCTACTTTGCTCTGGTGAGAGCTCACCTGGACTATTACATCCAGTTGTGGGGTCCTCAGTACAGGAGAGACATGGCCCTGTTAGAGTGCATCCACAGGAGGGCTACAAAAATGATGCAAACTATGGAATGCCTCCCCTGCAAGGACAGGCTGAGAGAGCTGGGGCTGTGCAGCCTGGAGGAGGGAAGGCTCCAGGGAGACCAGGGAGCAGACTTTCAGGATCTAAAGGAGACCTCAAAGGAAAAAGCAGACAGACTCTTTAGCAGTGTGAGGAGTGTGGCTGTGAAGCAGAAAAGTAGATTATGTTTTTGCAGTAGAATAAAACATGTACAGACTTTTGCTAAACTTCCTTTCAAAATGAGGGCAGGAGCTGCTGTTCACAATGAAGCACAATATGTTGACACAGTTGACAAATAACCAGCCTGTCTAAAGCCTTCTCCTGAGGGCCTTGCCAAAAAGGCCAGAACCATTATTCCTGTTTGGCAGGCTTACTCACAGAACAGCTGGCTTCTCTTCACCGTGCATCACATGGACACAAACAGGCTGTTGGCGCAAGGAAGGAAATTTCACCTGAGCATCTCACCATACACGTATCTCTGCAGGAAAACAGAGTGGAGGAACAAGGATAAAAACCTTAGTTCCTCCAAGTAAGAACTGGAAGCAACTCTGGAAAACTCTCCATTCAAAAGCAGTTCCTGGAGATGTAGAATGGAGTCCTTTGTAGAGCAGAAGAGCGGATACAAATTCAGCAGAAGATGAAAGGATACAGGCAAGGAAGAAGTGTAGAAGATGAAAAGCACAGTAGTGGAAAGGATTCAACAGAGGCAAGACAGCAAAGCGCAGAAGACGAGGAGAGAAGATAGGCAGAAAAGGAGGAGAGAGGATAAAGGGAAGACAGATGCTGAGAAGGATAAGAGCAGAAGGAGAGAAGAGCAGACACAGGTAAGAAATAAGAGCAGAAGAGGAAAAGAAGAGAAGAAGAAGAGGATGAGGGTAAAAAACAGGATGAAGAAGAAAGGAGAAGACAGTGAAAAAGAACAGCAGAAGAGTGGAGATGAAGAGGTGTGGGAACACAAAGATCAGAAGAGGAGTACAGTCAGAAGAAGAGGAGAGAAGATATAGGGAAAGAAAGAACAGCAGCAGAAGACAGGACATAATATAGGGAATCAAGAAGAGCAGAGCTGTCAGAAGAAAAAAGTGAAGACAGAGAGAAAAAAAACAGACGAGGAACAGATGCAGAAGTAGTGAGAACACAGGGAACAAAGAAAAGCAGAGAGGAGAGCAGAGGCAGAAGGAATAGGAGAGAGGAGACTGAAGAAAAGAGGAGAAAAGCTGCACAGATGCAGAAGAAAAAGGAGCACAGATAGAGGGAAGAAGTGAAAGCAGACGAGGAACACGGATGCAGAAGAAAGAGGACTGAGGAGACAGGAAAGAAAGAACAGTGGTAGAGGAGTGCAGATGCAGAAGAAAGCAGTACGGAAATGGAAAAAAAAAGATGGAGTGCAGATGGAGAAGAAAGGAGTGAGGAGTCAGGGGAAAACAAGAATAGGAGAAGAGGAATGCAGATACAAAACAGTGAGGATGTGGGGGAAAAAAAAGGAAAACAGAAGAGAATAACAGATGCAGAAGGAAGAGGAGCGTGCATACACACACACAAAAAAAAAGAAGAGGAGAGGAGAGGAGAGGAGAGGAGAGGAGAGGAGAGGAGAGGAGAGGAGAGGAGAGGAGAGGAGAGGAGAGGAGAGGAGAGGAGAGGAGAGGAGAGGAGAGGAGAGGAGAGGAGAGGAGAGGAGAGGAGAGGAGAGGAGAGGAGAGGAGAGGAGAGAAGAGAAGAGAAGAGAAGAGAAGAGAAGAGAAGAGAAGAGAAGAGAAGAGAAGAGAAGAGAAGAGAAGAGAAGAGAAGAGAAGAGAAGAGAAGAGAAGAGAAGAGAAGAGAAGAGCAGATGCAGAAGAAAGAAGAATGAAGATATGCGGAACGAAGAACAGCTGTAGAGAAGTGCCAATGAAAAAGTAAGAGTGAGACAAGAATGAACAAGAGGAGGGCAGATTAAGAATAAAGAGCAGTGAGGAAACAGTAAAACAAGAACAGCAGAAGAGGAGGAGAGAAGAGAAGGGAAAACAGCAGCAGCAGCAGCAGAGTGCAGATGAAGAAAAGTAGTGAGGATAAATGGAAGAAAGGACAGCAGAAGAGGAGAAAAGTACAAAAAAAGGAGAACTGAAGACACAGGGATGATGAGATAACAGCAGATGAGAAGTGCAGATGCAATAGAAAGAGGAGTGAGTAAGCAGGGGAAGAGAACAGGGGAAGAAGAGCGTGAAAGCATAGGAAGGAACAGTGAGGATACAGGGAAGAATGAAGAGTGGAAAAGGAGTTCAGATGCAGAAGAAAGAGGAGGGAGGAAGCAGGAAAGAAAGGAAAGCAGAAGAGGGCAGATGTAGAATAAAGAGGAGAGAGGAGACAGAATAAAGATCAGAAAGGGGGGGGGGAATGCAGAAGAAAGAAGTGAGGATAGAGTGAAGAAAGAGCAGCAGAAGAAAGCAGATGTAGACGAAAGAGGCAAGGAGACGGAAGAAAGAACAGCACAGGAGGAGAGCAGAAGAATATAGGAATGCAAGTGCACAAGAAAAAGCAGTGAGGATACAGAAGAAAGAACAGCAGATGTGGAGTGTGTATGCAGAAGTGGAGTGAGGAAACAAGGAAGACAACAGCAGAAGCAGAGCAGCTGTAGAAGAAAGGAGTGAGGATACAGGGAAGAAGGAAGAGCAGAAGAGGAAAAGACGTGGAAGAAAGGGCAGTAAGAATACAGGGATGATAGGACAGTAGCACCGGTGCCCAGATGAAGAAAAGAGAGGGATGATAGAACAGCAGATGAGAAGTGCAGATGCAGAAGGATGAGTGATTATACAGAAAAGAAAGAAGAGCAGAACAGGGCAGATGAAAAAGTAGTGAGTAGACAGGGAAGAAAGAAGAGCAGAAAAGGAGTTCAGATGCAGACAAAAGAGGAGGGAGGAAGCAGGGAAGAAGGGAAAGACGAGGAGTGCAGATGAAGAATAAAGAGCAGTGAGGAAATGGAAAAAAAGAGCAGCAGAAGAGGAGTGCAAATGCAGAAGAAGGAGCAGGGAGGAAGCATGGAAAAAAGAACAGAAGAAGAGTGCAGAGGCTATGACCTAGTTGCCATTACAGAAACATGGTGAGACCACTGCCATGAGTTGAGTGCTGCAATGGATGGCTACAAACTCTTCAGGAAGGATAGGCAAGGAAGGAGGGGCGGTGGCGTGGCTCTCTGTGTTAAAGAGTGCTTTGAGGTTACTGAACTTATGACTGGGGACAATAAGGTTGAATGACAAGGCAGACATCCTGGTGGGCATCTGTTACAGACCGCCAAACCAGGATGAAGAGACAGATGAGTTGTTGTATGAGCAGCTGGCGGAAGCTGCCGGCCCTTGTCCTCATGGGGGACTTCAACTTCCCCGACATATGCTGGGAATACCATTTAGCACAGAAGAAGCGGTCTAGGAGGTTTCTGGAATGTATGGAGGACAACTTCTTGATGCAGATGATAAGAGAACCTATGAGAGGAGCTGCCCCGTTAGACCTGCTGTTCACAAACAGAGAAGGTCTGGTGGGAGATGTAGAAGTTGGGGGATGTCTTGGGCAGAGTGACCACGACATGGTAGAGTTCTCGATTCTTGTGGAGTCAGGAGGGGGAACAGCAAAACTGCTACCTTGGACTTCCGGAGGGCAGACTTTGAATTGTTCAGGAGACTAGTAGGGAGAGTCCCCTGGGGCTCAGTCTTAGAGAGTAAAGGGGTACAAGATGGCTGGTTGCTCTTCAAGAAGGAAGTCTTAAAGGCGCAGGATCAGGCTGTCCCCCTGAGCCTGCAAAATCTACCTCCTGTGGGAGAAGAGACGGGCAACCCGGAAAGAATACAAAGAAGTTGTTAAGATGTGCAGGGAGAAAATCAGAAAGGCAAAAGCCCAGCTTGAACTCAACCTGGCTGCTGGCGTAAAGGGAACAAGAAACTCTCTTACAAGTATATCAACAGTAAGAGGAGGACCAGGGAGAATCTCCATTCTCTACTGGATGAGGCTGGGAATGTGACCACTGAGGATAAGGAAAAGGCAGACGTTCTGAATGCCTTCTTTACATCTGTCTTTAAAAGTCAGACCGGTTATCCTCAGGTTTCTCCACTCTCTGACCTGGCAGCCTTGGCTGGGGAGCAGACTAAATCCCCCACAATTCAGGAGGAAACAGTCAGAGACCTGCTACTCCAACTGGACTGCCACAAGTCCATGGGACCGGATGAGATTCACCCTGAGAGTGCTGAGGGAACTGGCGGAGGTGATAGCCGAGCCGCTTTCCATCATCTATCAGCGCTCCTTGTTGACGGGTGAGGTCCCAGAAGACTGGAGGCTTGCCAATGTGACTCCCATCTACAAGAAGGGCTGCAGGGAGGATCCGGGGAACTACAGGCCTGTTAGCCTGACCTCGGTGCCGGGGAAGATTATGGAGCAGATTGTCCTGAGGGAGATCACTGCGGCACGTGCAGGACAACCGGGGGATATGCCTAGCCAGCATGGGTTCACGAAGGGCAGGTCCTGCTTGACCAACCTGATCTCCTTCTATGATCTAGTGACCCGTCTGGTGGATGAGGGAAAGGCTGTTGATGTGGTCTCCCTAGATTTCAGCAAAGCCTTTGACACTGTCTCCCACAGTATTCTCCTGCAGAAGCTGGCAGTCCGTGGCTTGGACAGATACACTCTTGGCTGGGTAAGGAAGTGGCTGGAAGGCCGGGCCCAGAGAGTGGTGGTGAATGGAGTTAAATCCAGCTGGCAACCAGTCACGAGTGGTGTTCCCCAGGGGTCGGTGCTGGGGCCTGTCCTGTTTAATATCTTTATTGATGACCTGGATGAGGGCATTGAGTGCACCCTCAGTAAGTTTGCAGATGACACCAAGCTGGCAGGAAGTGTTGATCCGCTGCCTGAGGGTAGCGAGGCCCTACAGAGGGATCTGGATAGGCTGGATAGCTGGGCTGAAGCCAATGGGATGAGATTCAACAAGACGGTCATATGCCGGGTCCTGCACTTTGGCCACAATAACCCCAGGCAACGCTACAGGCTTGGGGCAGAGTGGCTGGAAGACTGTGTAGAGGAAATGGACCTGGGGGTGTTGATAGACGCTAGACTGAACATGAGCCAGCAGTGTGCCCAGGTGGCCAAGAAGGCCAATGGCATCCTGGCTTGTATCAGAAATAGTGTGGCCAGCAGGAACAGGGAAGTAATTATCCCCCTGTACTCAGCACTGGTGAGGCCGCACCTCAAGTACTGTGTCCAGTTATGTGGCTGTAGGAAAGACATCGAGGCCCTGGAGCGTGTCCAGAGGATGGGCAACAAAGCTGGTGAGGGGTCTGGAGCACAGGCCTTACGAGGAGCGGCCGAAGGAGCTGGGATTGTTCAGTCTGGAGAAGAGGAGGCTCAGGGGAGACCTTATTGCTCTCTATAACTACCTGAAGGGAAGTTGTAGTGAGCCTGGGGGTCGGCCTCTTCTCTCGTGTGACAGTGATAGGACTAGAGGGAATGGCTTCAAGCTGTGCCAGGGAAGATTCAGGCTGGACGTTAGGAAATACCCTTCTCTGAAAGGGTGGTCAGGCACTGGAATGGGCTGCCCAGAGAGGTGGTGGAGTCACCGAGCCTGGTGGTGTTCAAAGAGCGTTTGGATGTTGTGTTGAGGGACATGGTTTAGCGAGAACCATTGGTGAAGGGCAAATGGTTGGACTGGATGATCCTGTGGGTCTTTTCCAACCTTAGCGATTCTATGAGTCTATGATTCTATGAAAGCTGTGCAAAGAAAAAATAGTAGAAACCAAATAAGGGAAATTCAAAGCAAATCAAAGGCAAGAAAAACAAAGAAATACAAAGAAAAAATAAAGAAGAAAGAAGAGATGAAAGAGCAGCTCAACGCAAAGAAGAGAAAAGCAAAGCAGAGAAAAGCAAAGCAGAGAAACCAAAGTAAAAGAACAGTGAGAGGCAATGCAAAGCACAGCTCTGGAAAACAAAGAAACCCAGCTGGAAAAAAATAAAATTAAAAAAAAAACAAACAAAGAAAAAAAACCAGACAAGTAATTCAAAGCAACGACAAGGAAATAAAAAAGCAATGCAAAGACAAGGACAAAAAGAAAGGTAAGCTCAAGAAAGACGCAGAAAAACCAAGCAAGAGAGAACAGCACAAAGGAGCGCCCGCTGCCCTGTGCCCGCAGGCCCAGCCCTGCACAGCACTGCACACAGCAGTGCCATGGCGGCGCCCGGTCCCGCACGGCATCCTGGCAGTGGTAGTTCCTGCGGGGCCTGCAGCTGCCAGCAGGCCCAGGCGAGGGCAGAGGGCAGCAGCGCTGTCAGCCAGGAGCTCGCCCAGAGAGCCCAGATGTTGGGAGCGCTGCACACCAGGAACCTTTAACTCGGGTATTTCTGTAAAGAACATCCCCTGAGCGGTTCAGAAAGCATAACTGCGCATTGCAGTCCTCAATGTCCCCCCAGTGTCCCCCCACAGCATAACCCAGCTGCCATAAAGGCACCCGCTGCACTCTCTGCATCCCGGACTGCACCTACGGGTTCTGTGGGGGCTGCACGTCCCCCAGCGCCCCCACTGCGGTGACAACAAGTGCTGGGCAGTGCCAGCGGTGCTCACCTCAGGGCCGTGCCGGGCTGTGGGGACACACCGCTACCTGAGCTTTTGCCCGGCCCTGTGCTCTCCAGCACTCTCGGGTGAGTCCCGACTCTCCCAGAAGTCTCCTGTTCCCAGGAGCCTCCGCTGTTCCCTACGTGATCTCCGATGCCGGGGGATGGGCTGAGCGGCCCTTCCGGGTCCCGGCAGCACAGCGAGCAGCACAGTCGGAGCCTTCCTCTCTCTCCCATTGCAGTTCTTCATTGTAACTCTCTTTCTCAGCGTTACCTTCCATTTTTCTACCATTTGCAGTCCATTTCTTCTCTCTCCTTATCAGCATTGGGTCATTTTCCTTTCCCTCTCCCAAAAGGGGCACAAAGGGGCCCCCTTCCCCGCTCGCCCTTCAAACTCTCACCGCCCATCAGCTCTGCAGCCAGCAGTGCGCTCCCAGCCACCTCCACAGCCACGTGCCTCCTGCGGGCCCACGAGGCTCTGAGGCAGAGCTGCTGCACCCCAGTGCATGCACACGCAACCCTGCTACTTTGCACACCTGTGTGCAACCCAACCCATCCACACAAGCATGCTCACATGCACACGCATCACAACCCCTTTGCACTCCCACATGCAAACAGCCACACATATACATGAGCACACGTGCACCTCAACCCTTTTGCACACCCGTGTGCAAAGCTCTCCTCGCACACATCCATTTCGATGCCCACCTGTGCAGCCCCGCCCTTGCACAAACCCATGTGCAGATATTGCAGCCCCATTCCTTCAGACACCCCTGTGCACGCACACATATGTGCGAGACCATCTTTGCACACACACGTGTGAACACACACCCTAGTGGGCCACACCTCCACCCTTGCACACTCACATGCAAAAACCTCTTTGCGTGCCCCCCATTGCATAGACATGAGTAAAACCATCCTTGCACACATCCATGTGCACTTGTGCACACACAAGCACACCCTTGCACACAAATCTGAATGCACGTGTGTGTAGATCCATACACCCATGTGCAAAGACTTCGCCACACACATACCCGTGCATTCACACCAACGTGCAATCACATCCTTGCAAAGCCCTGTGCACACTCCATCCCTGTGCATGCAAATGAGTGCAAAACAACACAGCCGTGTGCACGCAGACCATGACGCACACATACAGATGCATGCGCATGTGTGCAAACCCATCCCTTTGCACACCCATGTGCATGAAGACACGAGCGCAGCTCCAGCCTTGCACACAGCCATGTGCACGCACACACACACAACACTAACATTCACCTGCAAACACGCTGCACACAGCCACGTGCAATGCACACTCTGATGATCAACACCTTCTCTGCACACCCCCATATGCACACATACCTGCACTCACAGCTCTAGGACAAAATGCTGCTCGCATGGCACAGCCGACACGCAGGTGGTGGGAAATGTCAGGAGGAAAGATGCCCCGCTACGCTCATTCATTCTCCTCTCTTTAATGAACGCATTTGGGCACAGCTGGAGCCCCATCCTGAGGTGTGGATTGCTGCGGGATTCCTCGTTTGGATGCTGCGGGGTTAACCCGGAGCCACAGTCAGAGGGACACTCCTGGTGTGCTCTGGAGATGGAAGATGTGCCAGGAGCCAAGAAAAGACTTTCCCAGACAGCACAGGGTGGAATTCGTGGGATGGATGGGGACGTGTAGAGCAGTGCCCACAGCCCTGGGATCTGCGCCTGTCCCGATCTGCAGCGCTGCAGCTGAGGATGCCGGGTTCAGCACCAGAGCCCCAGGTGGGCTATGGGGGTCGTGGGACGGTGATGGGGGCCCTGTCAGAGACTTTGGGAGTCAGAAAGCCCAGGAAGGGGTGGAATTGGTAAGGGAAGTCTGAGGGAGGAAATATGGGGGTTCGGTGGGAGGCCAATGCAAGGATAAGGGGTGCTGCTGGGGACTGTGGGTCTCTATGAGGTCCCAGGTTGGCTGTGGGGGAAGTGTACTGGGTCTGAGAAGGTCCTGGAGGAGCTACGGGGCTCTGGGTGCGTGTGAAAGGCGGAGAGCGGGATATAAGCACATGGGAGGATATGGGCACACAGCCTGCAGGAGCAGAATGCTGTTCGGGAGAAGGCAAGAAGTGGGCTGCAGGTGAGACACTGGGGTGTGCTGTGGTATGGGGACATAGGGGGAATGGGGGGATGTCGGGAGAAGTTAGGGGTAAAAAGGGGGGGTGCGGGGCGGTGTTGGAGTGCCTTTATTTCATTCCTGAGAGGGGACTGGGGGTCCCAGTGGCCCAAAGGTGGGGCCCTGAGCTATAACCCCACGTGAGCCGTAACCCAAGATGAACACAGAACCCTGTATGTGCGTGACCCCATGGCTGCACGTGACCCACAGCCCTGGGTGAACCATACCCCCACACGACCCTGTGACTCCCTGACCCTGCCTGCCCCCATCACTCTGCGACCCGATGCCACGTGGCCCCAGAGCTCTGGGATCCCTGCCCCCACCTCACCCCGACCACAGAACCCTAGAATAACTCCACATCACCCCACCTGAGCCTACCATCCCATCTGACCCCATCGCTGTGACCCAGAACCCCACCTGACACCAAAAACCGTGCTGCTCCAGCTGACTGCACGTAACCCCATAACTCGGTGACCCTGCAGGACCCCCACGTGACCCATGACCCCGTGTCCTGACCCCATGTGGCCATAGAACCAGCTGTGTGTGGGGAAAAGGCATCCTCTCCTCAGGGTGGGGCTGCCACAGAGCTGCCCCAAAGAAGCTGTGGGGTGGGCTGCAGCCATACGCCTCAGTTTGGATTGCTGGGAACTGGACAAAGGGGCAAGAAGAAGGACACGAATACCGGCTTCTGTAGGGAAATACCAGACACAAGGTTTGCTGGCTTGGTAGCTTCTGTTTCTCTAAGAGGACCAGAAGAGAACAAACCGATCCCACTGAGACTGGGGAAGGGACTGGAGCTGGGCTGCTGCGGTGCTGCGTGGCAATGAGGGATACCTGACCCAGCAATGGAGCTTGGACGGATGGCAGCAATCAACTCCCTCACGGGACAGTGGGAGAAGAAATCCAAGTCAGCTGCAGAACGCACAACGCAACTCCTTACCAAAAGGCACCCCAGACTGGGGCTGTTGCAGCAGCAGAGACAGTGCGTCTCGGAAGGGATCTCGCGGTGGGGAAGAAATGGCTCCAACGTCAGCACTTGGACAGCTGCTGCAACGACCGCGAGAAATGGACAAAGCACTCTGAGGGCAGCGCAGCACGAGCAGGAAGGAATGCACGGTGGTGCAGAAAGAGCAGAGAAGGATGGAGAAGAGCAGCGGTGGGATCCCCCTTGGGCACGCTCACCCACCGCTACGGGGCTCTGCAACAAGAAGCTGCACCCTGCCGTGGTCAGCACGGCTCTGTGTGTCAGCTGTGTGCTGCTGGAAACCATCTGAGCTGTTACGCTTTGGAGAGTGGCAGAGAGAATGTTCTAACGTCTGCAGGGAGAGCACAAGGTAGGGCCAGTGTGACAGCTGTGACAGCTGTTGTTCAGCAGACAGATGCTGAGCAGAGCACATCACGAACGAGAGAAGGCACAGATGCAGGACGGAGCATGAGACACAGCAAGTGCGAGAGCTGCAAGAAATCCTGCCTGCCTGCCTGTCTGCATAGAAAAGCACACAATCAGCCCGAAAGGAACAGGTTGGCCATAGAGCTCCTCTGGAGAAAAGGCACAGCGGATGCGTGGCGGAGACTGTGAGCCTGCAGTCCCCAGCCAAGGGGGAACAGGAGAGCAGTGAGTGCCACGGGAGGAGAGCTCCAGGAGCAGAAGGAGCTCACGGAGCAGCTGCGCGTTTTCTCCCTCGCCACGAGGAGGGAGAGTGCAGTAACGCCACAGCAATCAGGAAGGAGCTTTGCTGCTGCACCGAGAGCTGCGCCCGATGGAACAGCAGGGAGGAGAGCGTTTCTCGCACACCCCGCAGGCACTTGGGGGGATGCGCTGGGATGTGGGGAAGCCCTACGGGTTGTGGGGCAGCTAAAGGATGCCTATGGGAGGGCTACAGGGGCACTTTGGGGCAGCTATGGGGCAGAGCCACACCTAGGAGCTGCCTTTACCCAACACACTGCTGGTGGTGGAACTGCTGCTGGCCACGGGCCGTGGGCAGTGATGGGGCTGCTCTGGGGCTGCTCTAGGATGGCTCTGGGGCTGCTGTGGGGCAGCTATGGGACACACCCACACCTCGGTGGGGCTGATGATCCCCCACACGGAGCTGGTGGTGAACCTGCTCTGATTGTGGGACCTCCCCCATAGCTCCCTTGACCCCCATCTTGCCCCCAAGACGTGGGCAAGGTGAGGGTCAGGGGCAGATATAGAGTGCTGTTCTACAGCGGCCCCAGAGCCACCCTACAGTACCCCCTGAACGACCCAATAACAGCCCCATCACTGTCCAGAGCCTCCTCTGGGCATATGGTACTCACAGGGCTATGGGTGATGTGGAGCCCTGGGGTCACGCGGAGTTGTATGGGGTAATGGGGTCACGTGGGGTTATGGACCAGGGCTCCACCTTTGCGCCACAGGGAACCCCAACCCCCTCTCAGGAAGAAATCCATAAATGCACTCCAACACCGCCCCACATCCCCCACTCTGACCCCAAACCGCTCCCCACATGCCCCCACACCCCCTACGTCCCCATGCCACCCCATGTCCCCGCACCCACAGGTCCCACCTTTACCTCACACGTTGCCTTCTCCTGCGCAGCACTCTGCTCCTGCAGGCTGTGGCCCATACCCCCAAATCCTCCCACGTTCCCACGCACCCATCTCCCCAGTGCCCCCCACGTCACTTTCACCCACAGCTGTGCCCTACACCTTTGCCAGCTCTGCATTCCCCGCCTGCTGTATGGGATCTGTAAGGATACGGGTTTAGGGAGGTCCAAGGGAAGATATCTGGGGGTTCAGTGGGAGACCAGTGCACGGATAAGGGGTGCTGCTGGGGACTGCGGGGCTCTATGAGGTCCCAGGTTGGCTGTGGGGGAAGTGTACCGGGTCTGAGAAGGTCCTGGAGGAGCTATGGGGCTCTGGGTGTGTGGGGCAGGGAGAGGGGGATATAAGCACATGGGAGGATATGGGCACACAGCCTGCAGGAGCAGAATGCTGTTCGGGAGAAGGCAAGATGTGGGCTGCAGGTGAGACACTGGGGTGTGCTGTGGTATGGGGACAAACGGGGAATGGGGGGATGTGGGGAGAAGTTGGGGTTAAAAAGGGGGGGTGCGGGGCGGTGTTGGAGCACCTCACCATTGCCTTCTTCTGCACAGCATTCTCCTCCTGCAGGCCCATATTGGCCCATATCCTCAAATACTCCCACGTTACCGTGTACCCGTCTCCCCAGTACCCCCCACGTCACTTTCACCAACATCTGTGCCCTACACCTCCCCCTGCTCCGCATTCCTTTCCTGCAGCAGCCAATCCTGCCCCAGCACTGTGTGGTGATATGGGATCTGGAGGGAAATGGGGTTGAGGAGGGTCAGCTATGGGGGTCCTGGAATAGTGACGGGGTCCTCTAAGGAACTGTGGGGTCTGGAAGATCTCAGGGGGGTCCTGGATGTGGTAAGGCAGGTCTTAGGGAGGAAACATGGGGGTTCAGTGGGAGCCCAGCAGGGAAATGGGGTACTGTAACAGACTATGTGGTTCTGTGAGGTTTTGGGCCAGCTATGGGGAAGGTGTACCAGGCCTGAAGAGATCCTTGAGGGCCTATGGGGCTCCGTGGGGGTCGTGGGGTAGCTACAGGTTCTTGGATAGGAAATACTGAGGGGGCTATTGGGGCGCTGAGGGAATTGTGGGTGGGCTGTCATGGGAAAGGAAAGGGCAACCTTGGGGAAAGCACAGGGCAGCCAGGGGGATGGAAGGGAAACCTACAGGAATGCAAGGGGAACCCGGGCTGAGGCAAGGGGACAGCTAGGGGAAGAGAAGGGAGCGTCCCAGTAACTGAGTTCTTCTTTCACATCCACATCTTCCACTTCCCAACTTAGCTTCAAAGTCGCAGACGAGCTGCAGTACCGCTGCCCGTCTCCTGCCTGTGTCAGAAAGAGCTGCATGTTAGCGGGGTGCAATTGCCATTAAAAAGCCAACTGCATCAGTGCAGTCACAAAACCCTCCCCTTCAGTATCTGTTACAGGCAGATGGCCATGCCCTTGCTCAGGAACCATTCCTACAGAGCAAGGGAAGTCCTTCACTGCCTTAGGGCGTGAGTAACACAGGAAGAGCTTAAAAGCCTCCAAAGCACGCTAACAAGCCACCGAGTGCGGAAGCTAAACACACCTTCTACTTCAAGAATTAGCAAGACGAATAAATGCACCCTGCTGCTGGAGAGGGCTGCGCTGCATCTCCTGGTGCCACCCTTGGGTTGTCAACGCGCTGCCCATCCACAGCACACTTTGAAGTGCCGCAGCCTTGCAAGAAAGAACAGGGAGTAAAGAGCTCTGCCTTGCATTTGCTGTGAGAACACAGAGATGAGCCGTACAGCCCTTGCTCTCAGAACACACACCTCTTCTCTTACCAGCTTCTTTCATTCCTGCGCAACGCTGTTCAAACCCCTCCTCCGTCTCTCCCTTCACAACGCAATACGCAGTCTCTCCGCACCGACGAGCTCTGGGCTGCTTCATGCCTGTGCCGTCATCAGGACCTCCAGAACAACCCTTGGAGTTCAGAGGTTTGATTAGACAAGCGCTCTGTCTAGCACAATTCACCACCTTCAACACTCTAAATAAGTGACGCACAGAGGTCTGACGTATTTGAACGCACCCAGGGCCACAAACACTGAGAACTACAAACATGGAGAAATTCTGCATGCACACAGATCAAATGGCACTACAGAGCAACACCGCTTTACCTCCTCCGCACCAACGGGCTCTGCAGTGCCCCACAACGTCTGTCAGTGGCAGGCTGTGAGGAACGGCCCCGCAGAGTCACGCAGGGTCTCCTCCTCCTGCTCCTCCAGACGCCGCATTCCTTCCTCTGGCACACAGAGCTCAGCTGCTGCTGCTGCAGGCAGTGCTTCCCGTGTCTGCCCAGCCTAAAGCCATCAGACAACGTCAGCGGATGCCTGGTGCTCACATACAAGCACAAGTGCTGATGGCAAATGACCGCCAAAGCACAGACTGAATCGCTGGTACCTTGCACTGAGGAAAGGCTGAGATGCACAACGTCCTCACCAGCTTGCTTGTTTGAAGTGGAGCTTCAGCAGCAGCTCCACTCATGATTAAGTCCTCCAAAAACTTTCTTCCTGAGCAGGAGACTGGATACTGAAAACTTCTCCAAAGGCACTGTTAAACAATACCTGTGCCTAATGACAAAACACGTTTCAGACTCAAGACCAGAAAACAATCACATTCTATCCCAATACAATTTCAATTCCCACTTACATTTCAGGACTAGCATTTCACCCACCCTGCTATGGAAGGGGGAACGGAAGGGGTAGCCTTCTAGCCCCACATCCCCTAATAGCCCACCCCACAGCGCCTTATCGCCCTATGGCCCCACACAGCCCCTTATAGATCCATATCCCCCATACACTCCCTGTAGCCCCATATATCCTTATAGCCACCCCTATACACCCCCCACAGCCCCCTATACCCCACATTACCCTACAGCCCCCCCTGTATCGCCCCCACAGCCCCCAAAACTCCCATATCCCCACCACATCTCCCCCCCTGCTCCTATACGCACAGACCCACCTCAGCTCCGGGGGGCACCGGGAGCAGCGCTGGAGGCTTCGGGGGGGCCCGGCCCGGATGCGGGCAGCAGCACTGCGGCGGTGGGGGCCCCGAGTCCTTCAGCCGTCCCAAATCCCCGCATCCCACGGCGGAGGGGAGGGGAGGGCGGGGCGGGGCCTGGCGGTTCGGGCCTCATACGGTTCCTCGCCCCAGCCCCGGCCCCGGCCCCGGCCCGGAGCCGTTCTCCCGCACACCTCCGGCGCCGCTGTCCTCAGCACCGCTTTCGTTGTGCCGCGCCTCCGTCTCGGTGCTGCCCGGACAGCTCTGGCGAACAGCGGCTGCAGCGGCGGGGCCGGGCTGAGGGAGCGGCGCCGTCTGACGGGACAGCCGGGCGGCCCGAGCCGGCTGCTAACCGCCGCTCCCGCGCGCTGCGCCTCAGCCAATCGGAGCCGGCGGCGCTGCCGCTGGCCAATGAGACACCGGAGGCGGGCCGGAGCTGCCGCTGACCAATGAGAGGCCGGGGACGAGGCGGAGTGGCAGTTGGCGAGGAGGGGCCTCAGGGTGTGCCTTATTGCTATAGGGGATGGGACTGGGACTGGGATTGGGACTGGGACTGGGATTGGGATTGGGATTGGGATTGGGATTGGGACTGGGATTGGGACTAAAGGGTGTGGGACTGGGATTGGCATGAGGGAGTGGGATTGACACGTGGGAGATGGGGTTAGGATGAGGGACTGGGAAGGAGACTTGGAACTGGGATTGGGATGTGGGACATAGGATGTGGGACTGTGTCAGCGGTTTACGGGCTGGTTCGGCCCAGTTCCGTGACCAGCGGGGCGGAGGGATTTCACAACATCCGCGCCTCCGGAAAAGGGAGACAGGGGACCCCAAAATAAATAAAAACAGCGGGCACGATCTGAGGAGAAACAAACTAATTTCCTAAATACGGTATCAGAGTGCAAGATCACACACTGTAATACAATAGAATTAGACTCGAAGCTAAGAAATCAAACATAATGAGAGAAAGAGAATCTGAAAGCTGTAGGCCTTCCAGTAGGAGCTGAGGCGATGCGTGCGGTCGGGACGAGAGCCGAGGGGAGAAGAGAAGAGAGCATCAGGTGACTTTGCCAGAGGTTATATCTCCTCTCTGAGCGCAAAGCCCCCTGGGGAATGGAGTTCTTCTTCTCTTCCGGACAGGTGCCCGGAACTGGAGCAGTAACACTTTAACTCCCAATGCACTACGTGACGTTATGACGTGGAATACCAGTATGACGTGGAAAACCAAAAATCATAAAACCAGGACAGACTGGGACGTGGGGTTGGGATGTTGGATGTGGGATTGGGATGTGAGATTTGGGATTGGGATGCGCCGTGTGGGGATATGGATATGGGATGAATACGGGGTGAGATATTTGGAAATGGGGTATATGTGGGATGGGCTCTGGATATGGGATGGACTTGGAACGGATATGGGATCATAGAATCATGGAATCATAGAATGACAGAATTGCTCAGGTTGGAAAAGACCTTCAAGATCATCGAGTCCAACCACAGCCCGACCATACTGCCCCAGCTCTAACAACTCACCACTGACTCACTGGTTGAGACCTGCTCCAGCACCTCCATGTCCTTTCTGTACGGAGGTGCCCAAAACTGAACACAGCACTCGAGGTGAGGCCTCACCAGGGCCAAGGACGGGGCAGGATGGCTCTCTAGTCCTGCTCACCACACCGCTCCCGATCCAAGCCAGGATGCCATTGGCCTTCTTGGCCACCTGGGCACACTGCTGGCTCATATTCAGCCGACTGTCCGTCAGTGCACCAAGGTCCCTTTCCGCCAGGCAGCTTTCCAGCCACTCCTCCCCAAGCCTGTAGGGTTGCCTGGGGTAGTTGTGACAAAATGCAGGACCTGACGCTTGGCCCTATTGAAACTCAGAGTTTGCCTCGGCCCATCGATCCAGTCTATACAGGTCCCTCCGTAGTGCCTTTCTCCCCTCCAGCAGATCAACACTCCCTCCCAACATGGCGTCACCTGCAAACTTACTGAGGGTGCACTCAATCCCCTCATCAAGATCACTGATAAAGATGTTAAGTAGGAGAGGCCCCCGTACCGAGCCCTGGGGGACACCGCTCGTGCCTGGCCACAAACGGGAAGATCCTGCTCTGGGTGTACAGACTGGGCTGAGTCCCCGTCTGAAGACAAAACTGCCAGGACCCAAACAGCGTGGAGGCAGAAGAGCCGTGACACCTGAGGTATCTTTAGGCCTGTGGTGGCAGCCGAGGGACACGGCCATCTGTGGTGCCCCATCCTGCCCCGGAGCTGGGCATGGGGAGCTGGGGGGCTGTGACACGGCACAAATGACTGCAGGCAGAGGTATATAGGAAAGGGAACACAAAACATTTAATAACCTATCGTAGAAAACAAAGAGTAACAGAAACAACAATATTCCTAAAATTGCCATCCCACAACAATTGAGCGCCCAGACAATGTCCCATCCACTGCAGTGCTGACTTTGGAGCACGGCTCGGTTCTGGAGGTGAGGCATGGGGCTGTTGCTGGTGCCCCTGGAACGCTGCCGCTGCTGCCTGGTGCTGCGGGGCCGGCGAGGAGCACAGCGTTACAGGTAGCCGTAGTCGTCGGCTACGGCCATGTCTATCTCCCGCTGCACCAGGAACTGCACGGGGCCGATCTTCATCTGGTGGGCCGCCCGCTGCCGCTCCTCCTGGGCCAGCTTCTTCATGTGCTCCCGCTTGGGCCGCTGCTCGGCTGTGATGGGCCGCGACTTTTCCATCACTCTGGGCACTGTGGCACGGCCACCCCGCCGGTGCCCCACGAAGTGCAAGGGGTGCTGTGTCCGAGGCTGCCGGTGGTGCAGCTGTGATGATGATGGTGGGTACCTCCACAGCAGTGAGCACCTCTGCAGGGATTGACGCAGGCAGCTCGGTGCCATCTTCTTGGCTGCGTCCTCCTCTCGCACCGTGGTGCGTGGTGGTGCTGGCGCTGCCTTGTTTGTGGCACTGTGTTGGGGCTGGAGGGCAGCTGGGCCAGCGCTGGGTGTGGGTTGGGGCTGCACAGAGGGTGGCTGGCGCACCGGCCCCACCGCAGTCACCCTCTGCCCCAGCGGGTGCACGGCCTGGATGGATGCACACAAGCGCATGTACAGCTCACTGGCAGCACCCGCTCGCACTCTGCTGCTAGCTCCTGCACTGGCCCCAGACGGCTTCACTTGCTGTGGGTGTCTGCGGCCTCTTCTTTCTGTTCTTTCCTTCAGTGGTGGCAGCTTCCTTTTCTTGGCTGGAACAGTGCTGGTGGGCTGCTCCTGCTGGGAGCTCTCCCTTTTCCGGGGGGTGCCAGCAGGCGCGGGGCGCTTTGGTCCGCTTGGTGCTGCCCCTGCTTTTCTTTTCTGCCACCGGGCAGGAGACAGAGCCCAGTGACGGTGGTGAGTGAGCCTGAAGCCCCTGGGGCTGCCTTTGCTGCACCTCCTCGACAGGCTGTGTGGTTTGGGCTGAGGGAGGTGTGGTTACAGCCAGGGGAGTCAGCCGTGGACTGAGCCAGACACTCTCATGTGGTACGACGGGGTGCAGCGGAGACAGTCCACACTGCAGCTCAGACAGGAGCCCAGGGGATGGTGGAAGTCCCCAGAAGGGATCGGTGGGGGTCCCGGCGACAGCCTGTGTGTCTGTGCTGAGCTCTCTGCTGTCCCTGGGGTAGTCAGGGAGCTCAGCAATGAAGCATCCTGGGGCAGGGCTGCTGCGGTGCTCGTGGGGGACCTCAACAGCTCTTGCCACATCTGAGAATGCAAGAACATCCCCCAAAATGGTGATGACAGCCTTCCCACACCCCCTCTGTACAAACACACACCTGCGGCTCTGCAGCCCCTAAACTCACCACTGATCCAAGAGAGCAAACCCTGAATGTCCGTGCTGTCCTCCGGCACATCCAAGCTGGTCGCCACTGCTGGGAAAAGCAAGAAAATCCCAAAGGGTCATTGCCTGCTCTCTCGTACCATGTTCACAGTAAGGGAGCTTGGGTGATTCACATTACAAATCAGAACAGGAAAGGTAGCAGGAAATCCCAGGGATTAAGACCCCAAGCAACACGCACGGAGAACAGTCCCACAAAAGAACAGACAGGAAGCCTAACTAACTAGAAAGACAGTGCACCAAACCCAGATGCCTGTTGTGTGTCTGTACCTCTCTTGGGTGTTGTGCCACACTCTGCGCTCCTCTCCTGGCCTTCCGCATGGCTGCGCTTTGCTGGAAGGCCGCTTGCATCAGCTTCTAACAGAAAGGAGACAAGGAATGCATGAAGAGCATCTCTTTGGAGGAAGATTTGAGCACAGCCAACCACAAACTTCTGGTCTTCAAGACCAGTTCCTTCCATTTGCCTCTCCGCTGCTACAGCGCTGTGCCACTTCTGCAGTAGGCACAGATCTGCCATGCCCTTTCCTCTCTCCTCCATCACACACCCACCCCTTCACGCAGCCCTGTTTAGAGGCAGGTACCCACACCACAGCTCAGAACAGGTTCTTACCTGTGGAGGCTTTCCGTTTTCCCCGTTGCCCCGCACCATTCTGTGGACGCGCAGGCTCCGTCCCTACCACAACATATCATGTGTTGATCTCACAGATACCAGCAGGCAGCAGAAGCCCATGTCCCCCCAGAAAACAGAAAGATGCTACTTTGACAGCCCAAACACAAACTGATAGTCCACTTCTCACTGCTCCCTCCTCCTGCACTCCAAATGGATGCTCACTTGACATCCCCTGCAGCACTGCACCCGCCCAGAGGTAATACTCAAAAATCATTCTTCCATGCTTCATGACAGAGGGCTGAAAAACTCACTTTCACATGGCAGTAAGGACGGTCCGTCCCCGTCGCGTCCCTCTGTGCGCTGAAAGGCGCAGTTGGACCTCTGGCAGCCTGCTGGCTGCTGTTCCCAAACACAGGGAACTGCGCCGCCCTGCTTTTGAAGAGAAAAAGGAAGAAACGGTGGTGGGAATGGGCACCCCAGGTTTGCAGAGAGGTGCCAGAGATAGGATATCAGAGTGCTGAGAGGCTAATTATCACTAAGGGAAAATACCGCCTGAGCCATGTCCTTGCCATTAGCCTTGGCTGTCAGCAGTGGGCGCAGAATCCAACCGGTTATTGAGGTCACAAAGGACCAGTAGGGCTCCTCCTGCTCCGTCCCTTCCCTTAAAAATGAGACAAAGGAAGAAGAACCAAGCAAAAGAAACCCAGCCGTACCTCTCCACTCACAGGACAGAAATAGGAATTGCAGTCGTCTCCTTGCTGAGACATGACCGCTGTCTCCGAGGAAGCCGAAGTTCCCAGGGCTCTCTCTGCAGGAACTTCTCTGCTCTTGGAAAGAGCTGGCCTCACTCTTCCTGAGACTGCCTTGATCTCTGAAATCTCCTTTTGGACAGGAACCCTGCAGAAAGTACCAACAGGTGGAAAATTGTGAGGAAGAAGCATTTTCCCAGCTTTCTTCTGCCAGGCAATGTAGTCTCTTGAGGAGGGCAATGTCTGGAAACCAGCTGGCTGCAAGAGCTGCCCAACGCTAGCTCCAGCTTGTGTCTGACTGCCGTGGCTTCTGTGAGACGGTGCTCTTCTCCATCTCCTCAGTAGCTCTGCACCCAGCCATCCGTGGGGCAGTGAGGCACAAGTTGCTCTCTGTGAAGTTTGCACTCTCCTTCCTTTTCAATGTCTGATGTGAAGGTGGGGGCCCGGCAGAAGATTTCCAGGGGAGGAATGACATCTCGTCGTCCTCACCGAATTGTGGGATGGGATCTCAACAAGAACCCATTTCCCCTGGAAACAGCCATGCTGAGGGGCACCGCAGGAGCTGGGAGCTCCTCCCCAGCCCAGCTTTTCTGCTGAGACACCTCCCGGCAGCCACCCAGCACCAAACCCATCTCACCTGCTCGGCCCGCTCAGCCCAGACTGTGCCCAGCTCATGCACACGCCACAGCGGTGCTTCTGACGGGCACTCACAGGGTGATCTGTTCTAAGGAAGGCCCAGAGCTCAGTCTGCGTGCAGCACGCTCACCAGAGCACCAGCTCTGCTCACCAGCTGTGGCACAGACGCTCCCACCCCAGCAGTGTTTGTGACCTCAGCGATTACCCACATCGCTTCGTTGCTTACGTCATAAGTGAAGGAAATGGACGCCTCCCAGATCCTAATTTTACGAAAACCAACACCAGGGTCACCCAATGGGTTTGTTTGAAGTAAAATAATGGAGAAGTGAAGATGATTCTTGTGCAGCCCAATAAAAACCAGTCAAGACCAGTAGGGCCTCCTAGTGGTCAGTGGAGTCCCAGAGAAACGTGTAGGAACCAGTAGGAGTTCATCCCAGTACGGACGAGTAAAAGCCAGTAAGGACTAATATGGCCTCATAGTGGTCAGTGGAGTCCCAGAGGAACCAGTAGAAAAACAAAACCCAGGGCAGTGCTGGCATCTCTGGTTGGGGCTTTAGGCCCCGGGGCAGATGTTGTCCTCTCAGGCTGTGGCTTTAAGCCCCAGGGCCAGTGCTGGCCTCCCTGGCTGTGTGCATGGCTTTAGGCCCCAAGGACAGTGCTGGCCTCTCTAGCTGGGGCTGTGGCTCCAAGTCCCTGGACTGGTTCCAGCCTTTCGGCTGGAAAGGTGGTGAAGGTGGGGGCCCGGCAGCAGATTTCCAGGGGAGGAATGACATCTCGTCATCCTCACCGAATCGTGGGATGGGATCTCAACAAGAACCCATTTCCCCTGGAAACAGCCATGCTGAGGGGCACTGCGGGAGCTGGGAGCTCCTCCCCAGCCCAGCTTTTCTGCCGAGACACCTCCCGGCAACCACCCAGCACCAAACCCAGCTCACCTGCTCGGCCCGCTCAGCCCAAGCTGTGCCCAGCTCATGCACACACCACAGCGGTGCTTCGGATGGGCTCTCACAGGGTGATCTGTTCTAAGGAAGGCCCAGAGCTCAGTCTGCGTGCAGCACGCTCACCAGAGCACCAGCTCTGCTCACCAGCTGTGGCACAGAAGCTCCCACCCCAGCAGTGTTTGTGACCTCAGCGATTACCCACATCGCTTTGTTGCTTACGTCATAAGTGAAGGAAATGGACGCCTCCCAGATCCAAATTTTAGGAAACCAACACCAGGGTCACCCAATGGGGTTGTTTGAAGTAAAATAATTGGAGAAGTGAAGATGATTCTTGTGCAGCCCAATAAAAACCAGTAAAGACCAGTATGGCCTCCTAGTGGTCAGTGGAGTCCCAGAGGAACCAGTAGAAAACAAAACCCAGGGCAGTGCTGGCATCTCTGGTTGGGGCTTTAGGCCCCGGGGCAGATGTTGTCCTCTCAGGCTGTGGCTTTAAGCCCCAGGACCAGTGCCGGCCTCCCTGGCTGTGTGCGTGGCTTTAGGCCCCAGGGCCAGTGCTGGCCTCTCTAGCTGGGGCTGCGGCTCCAAGCCCCTGGACTGGTTCCAGCCTTCCGGGCTGTCTTTTTCAGCCCTTGGGCTGGTGCCGGCTTTGCTGATTGGGGCTTCAGGCCCTGGGGCCGGTGCTGGCCTCTCGGGCTGTAGCTGTAGGCCTCGGGGCCGAATGGCAGCCTGCCTGGCTGCGGATGTGGCTTCAGGCCTCGGGGCCTGTGCCGGCCTCTCTGTCTGTGGCTTTAGGCCCCAGGGCCATTTCAGCTTCTCTGGCTCTGGCTTTATGACTCAGGACCGGTGGCTTTAGGCCTGTCGGGCTGTGGCTTTAGGCCCCGGACTGGTGTAGGCCTGTTGGGCTGTGGCTTTAAGCCTCAGGGCTGGTGCCAGCCTCTCTGGCTGTGGCTGTGGCTTTAAGCCCCAGGGCCTTTGCCGTCCTCACTGGATGTGGATGTCTGTGGCTTTAGGCCCTGGAGCCAGTGCTGGCCTGTCTGCCTGTGGCTTCAGGACCAGGGGCTGCTGTTGGCTTCTCAGGCTGTGGCTGTGCTGTGGCTTCAGACTCTGAGGCCGGTGCCGGTCTCTCTAGCTGCAGCTTTAGGCCCCAGGTCAGCTGTAGGCCTCTCTGGATGTGGCAATGCCTTTAGGCCGGGGGGCCAATGCTGGCCTGTCTGGCTGTGGATTTCAGTCCCAGAGATGGTGCCAGCGTCTCTGGCTTTGGCTTTAGGCCCTACGCCTGGTGCCACACTGTCTGGCTGTGGATGTGGATTCCAGTCCCTGGGGCTGGTGCCAGCCTCTCATAGAATCATAGGATCATAGAATTGATACAGTTAATCTACAAGTTACAAGTTAGATATGTGGGCCCATGACCAAGTAGGATGTGTGGTTAAGATCGGGAAGAACATCTTGGAATTAAT
>NC_052547.1:396221-411221 GCF_016699485.2 Gallus gallus
AACCTGGCGGCCGGCAGTACGAACCCCCCCCCCCCCCCCCCCCCCCCCCCCCCCCCACCACCACCACCCCGTTTTTGTTATTTTTGAGGGTTTTTTTCCTTCCTGTTTTTTTTTTTAATTTTCTTTAAATTGTTTTTTTTCCTTTTCTTTTATTTAATTTTTTCTTTTTTCTTCATTTTTTAATTAATTTTTTTTTAGTTAGTATTTTAAGAATTCCTTTTTTGTCCCTATTTTCAATTTTTAATTTTTTTCTTGGATTCGTCAGTCGATTTATTTTTATTATTTTTACATTTTTTTACATTTTCGGTTTTTTATTTTTTTTAATTTTTATTTTTTTTTTATTCATTCGTTCGTGCATTTCTTTCCGTGTGTGTGCGCGCGTGAGTAGGCCCGGCCCGGCCCGGCCCAGCACGCCCCCCCCCCCCCCCGTCGGGAAGTGGCTGCGGTGCCGAGGCAGTGGGTAGACCTGGCGGCCGGCTTTACGACCACCACCCCCCCCCTCGCCGTTTTTGTTCTTATTTTTGACTTTTTTTTTCTTCCTTCCTGTTTTTTTTTTTTTTTTTTTAATTGATTTTTTCCTTTTTTAAAAATTTTTTTCTTTTTTTTTTCATTTTTTAATTAATTTTTTTTAGCTAATATTTTAAGAATTCCTTTTTTGTCCCTACTTTTTATTTTTAATTTTTTTTATTGGATTCGTCAGTCGA
The DNA here is from genome assembly GCF_016699485.2 of Gallus gallus. NCBI lineage: Eukaryota > Metazoa > Chordata > Aves > Galliformes > Phasianidae > Gallus > Gallus gallus. The sequence goes on from NC_052547.1 coordinate 396,926, forward strand.
TTTATTTTTTATTTTTATTTTTATTTTTATTTTTACATTTTCGGGGTTTTAATTTAAAAAAAAATGTATATATATTTTTTTATTCATTCGTTCGTGCATTTCTTTCCGTGTGCGTGTGCGCGTGAGTAGGCCCGGCCCGGCCCGGCCCGGCCCAGCACGCCCCCCCGTCGGTAAGTGGCTGCGGTGCCGAGGCAGTGGGTAGACCTGGCGGCCGGCTTTACGACCACCACCCCCCCCTCGCCGTTTTTGTTCTTATTTTTGACTTTTTTTAAATTTTTTTTAAATTGCCTTTTTCTTTTTTTTTAATTTTTTTTTCATTTTTTAATTAATTATTTTTTTTAGTTAATATTTTAAGAATTCCTTTTTTGTCCCTATTTTCAATTTTTAATTTTTTTTTATTGGATTCGTCAGTCGATTTATTTTTTATTATTTTTATATTATTTTACATTTTCGGTTTTTAAGTCTTTTCAAATTTTTAATTTTTTTTATTCATTCGTTCGTGCATTTCTTTCCGTGTGTGTGCGCGCGTGAGTAGGCCCGGCCCGGCCCGGCCCAGCACGCCCCCCCCCCCCCCCGTCGGGAAGTGGCTGCGGTGCCGAGGCAGTGGGTAGACCTGGCGGCCGGCTTTACGACCACCACCCCCCCTTCGCCGTTTTTGTTCTTATTTTTGACTTTTTTTTTAATTTTTTTTAAATTGACTTTTTTTTTAATTTTTTTTTAAATTGCCTTTTTCTTTTTTTTTAATTTTTTTTTCATTTTTTAATTAATTATTTTTTTTTAGTTAATATTTTAAGAATTCCTTTTTTGTCCCTATTTTCAATTTTTAATTTTTTTTATTCATTCGTTCGTGCATTTCTTTCCGTGTGCGTGCGCGCGTGAGTAGGCCCGGCCCGGCCCGGCCCGGCCCAGCACGCCCCCCCCCCCCCCCGTCGGGAAGTGGCTGCGGTGCCGAGGCAGTGGGTAGACCTGGCGGCCGGCTTTACGACCACCACCCCCCCCCTCGCCGTTTTTGTTCTTATTTTTGACTTTTTTTTTTCTTCCTTCCTGTTTTTTTTTTCTTTTTTTTTTAATTGATTTTTTCCTTTTTTAAAAATTTTTTTCTTTTTTTTTTCATTTTTTAATTAATTTTTTTTAGCTAATATTTTAAGAATTCCTTTTTTGTCCCTACTTTTTATTTTTAATTTTTTTTTATTGGATTCGTCAGTCGATTTATTTTTTATTTTTATTTTTATTTTTATTTTTACATTTTCGGGGTTTTAATTTAAAAAAAAAATATATATATTTTTTTTTATTCATTCGTTCGTGCATTTCTTTCCGTGTGCGTGTGCGCGTGAGTAGGCCCGGCCCGGCCCGGCCCGGCCCAGCACGCCCCCCCGTCGGTAAGTGGCTGCGGTGCCGAGGCAGTGGGTAGACCTGGCGGCCGGCTTTACGACCACCACCCCCCCCTCGCCGTTTTTGTTCTTATTTTTGACTTTTTTTAAAATTTTTTTAAATTGCCTTTTTCTTTTTTTTTAATTTTTTTTTCATTTTTTAATTAATTATTTTTTTTTAGTTAATATTTTAAGAATTCCTTTTTTGTCCCTATTTTCAATTTTTAATTTTTTTTTATTGGATTCGTCAGTCGATTTATTTTTTATTATTTTTATATTATTTTACATTTTCGGTTTTTAAGTCTTTTCAAATTTTTAATTTTTTTTATTCATTCGTTCGTGCATTTCTTTCCGTGTGTGTGCGCGCGTGAGTAGGCCCGGCCCGGCCCGGCCCGGCCCAGCCCAGCACGCCCCCCCCCCCCTCTGTCGGGAAGTGGCTGCAGTGCCGAGGTGGCGGGTAGACCTGGCAGACGGAGCTTCAACACCAACCCCCCCCCCCCCCCCCCACCCCCAGCACCCCGCCCTGGCAACCTTTTCTGCATTTTTTTTTTAATGATTTTTGATTTTTCTTTTCCCGTTTTTTTTTTTTTAAATTGATTTTTTTTCCCCCATTCCCTCCACCCCCCCCCTTTTTTTTTTTTTTTTTTTTTTAAAAAAAAAAAAAAAGGTGTCCCCCCCTTCCGATGGCTCGGCCAGATAGTGACTCGACTTGGCGTCCGGTGCCCGGCACCCCCCCCCCCCCAATCCCCTGTATCCGCTCCACCTGATCTGCCCCCCGCTCCTTTTTCTCTTTTTCTCCCCCACATTCGTTCCTTCGTTTGTTCGCTCGCTCTTTATTTCTCTCTCTCTCTCTCTCATCTCTCTCTCACTCTCTCCATCTTTCTTTCTTTCCTTCTTTGCCTGGGTTCCCCCCCCCCTTACTTTCTTCTTAAATACGTCCGTCCATCCGTGCCATTGGTCGTTTGCTCAGTCGTCGCCCGTTTCTTCCTCGTTCTCGGGGGAAAGTCGGACGGGAGAGGGTCACGGGATTGTTATTTATTTATTCCTCCCTCCCCCCCCCCCCCCCCTTTCTCTCGCCGTTCATGCCCGCTCCCCTCCTCCCCCCCCACTCGACTCCCGAAGGGCTGGACCCGACGGCTCGGCCGGCCAGTGGCGAGACAGAAGGGTCGGCGCCCCAGCCCCACCCCCCGGATCCGCCCCGCCTGATCGGCCCCCTTTTGTTCGTCTTTCCCCGCCGTTTTTTTGGTTTTGTTTTGTTTTTGTTTTCTGAACGCTGCTTCTCCACACCCCGCCACCCCCCCCCCCCCCGCTTTGATTTTTTTTTCCCGTGCCTTTCTTTCCTCCGGCGGGCACGACCTGATGTCTCGACCGGTCCCCGCGCCGCTCACACCCGCACCCCCCCCCCCGCGCAACTCCTCCCTGCCCTCCCCCAACCGTGGACCCACCCCCAGCCCGCCACGCGCTTTCTTTCCATTACACTCTTGCTTTCCGTTTTTTTTTTTTTTTTCTACCGGGGGGGGGGGGTGCGGGGAACGGGCACGTACGTTCGCACTCCCGTAGTCGCTCGCTCTTCTTCCACTTCTCCCTCTAGTAGCGCCCCGCCGGGGGAGCCGAGGGTCCCCTCCCCGAGCGCCGGCGGTCGGACCCGACGGCTCGGACGCCGGCCGGGTGGGAGGCGAGGCGAGGCGAGGCGAGGCGAGGCTGCCTCTCCGCCCTCCTGCCGGCCGGGAGAGAGGCTCGCTGCGAGCCCGGTGACCGGACGAGTCGAACAGACGAGTCCCAGGCGGCCCGCGGCCCCCGGCCCCCGCCCCCCGCCGCCGCCGCCGCCGCCGCCGCCGCCGCCAGCCGCCACCACCACCACCACCACCCCCGGGACGGACGACGCCGTCTCCCCCCGGCCTACCTCTGCTACCGTCTTCCCGCCATTATTTTGCGTTCCCGCGCCGACACGAGCGACCGCCCGCATGCGAACCGGCCGTACTTTCCCGCCCGCCCGGCCCCCTTGTGGGCGGAGCCCCCGCCCACACGCCCGCGCCTGCGCACCTCCTCGGGAGGTCGGGGCCGTGTCCGCCGGTCGGGTGGAGGGGGACCGGGGGGAGGGGGGGGGGTTACGCGGCGCCCTGGCTAAGGTGTCCCGGCGTTGATGTGGCGCGCGAGCGAGCCGCACGCGAATGGGGTTTCAAAGACCCAGCTTGAAACCGCCTAAAGAGTTACCTAGCCCCCGAGCGAAAAGGAAACGAAACCAAAACGTTCAAACCGGCAAACGAACGGGCACACTGAGGGACAGAGAAATAAACAAAGAAGCAAACACGAGACGAACGCTGCCGTAAGAAGTCGCTGCCGAGCGGCTCGAAAGCAGCGGAACGGTCTACCCGGCCCCAGAGGGCTCCGAGCCGTTCACACGGCGGAGACCGCTAGAGGTCGCTGGCCCGGCCCTCTCCGGGCTGGCAGGCCACGTCTACCCGGCCAGGACGGACTTGGTCGCTCCGCGGCGGCGGCTGGAGGCCTCTGCGGGAGCCGCTCCCGGTCGCCGGACCGGTCGGCCCGGCCGCTCCGTGCACGCACAGGACTCGGTCTCACTGCAGCCGCGGCTGGAGGCCTCTGCAGGACCGGCTCGGGCTCTCCGGAACGGTCGGCCCGGCCCCTGCGTGCCCAAAAAGGACTCGGTCACACAGCAGCAGTGGCTGGAGGCCTCTGCAGGACCGGCTCGGGCCCTCCGGAACGGTCGGCCCGGCCCCTGAGTGCCCCAAAAGGACTCGGTCACACTGCAGGTGCGGCTGGAGGCCGCTGCTGGACCGGCTCCGGCTCTCCGGAATGGTCAGCCCGGCCCCTGTGTGCTCCCACAGGACTCGGTGTCACTGCAGGTGTGGCTGGTGGACTGTACAGGACCGACTCTGGGTCAGCGGACCGGTCGGCCCGGCCCCTGCGTGCCTCCACAGGACTCGGTCTCACTACAGGTGCGGCTGGAGGCCTGTACAGGCCCGTCTCAGGCTTGCTGGACCGGTCAACCCAACCCCTGCGTGCCCCCACCCGACTCGGCCACCTCCGCAGCTGCGGCTGGAGCATGCTGAAGGAGCCGATCCCGGTCACCGGACCGCTCGCACCGGCCCCTGCGGGCCCGCACAGCACTCGGTCACACTAAAGCTGCAGCTGGAGGCCTCTGCAGGACCGGCTCCGGCTCTCCGGAACGGTCAGCCCGGCCCCTGCGTGCCCAAACAGGACTCGGTCACACAGCAGCCGTGGCTGGAGGCCTCTGCAGGACCGGCTTGGGCTCGCCGTACCGGTCGGCCCAGCCCCTGTGTGCCCCACAGGTCTCGGTTTCATTGCAGGTGCAGCTGCAGGCCTCTGCAGGACTGGCTCGGGCCCTCCGGAACGGTCAGCCCGGCCCCTGCGTGCCCCCACCCGACTCGGCCACCTCCGCAGCTGCGGCTGGAGCATGCTGAAGGAGCCGGTCCCGGTCGCCGGACCGGTCGGAACGGCCCCTACGGGCCCGCACAGCACTCGGTCACACTAAAGCCGCAGCTGGCGCCCTCTGCAGGACCGGCTCGGGCTCTCCGGAACGGTCAGCCCGGCCCCTGCGTGCCCAAACAGGACTCGGTCACACAGCAGGTGCGGCTGGTGGCCTGTACAGGACCAGCTCAGGCTCGCCGGACTGGTCACCCGGACCCCTGCGTGCCCCCACCGGACTCGGCCTCCTCCGCAGCTGTGGCTGGAGCATGCTTAAGGAGCCGGTCCTGGTCGCCGGACCGCTCAGACCGGCCCGTGCGGGCCCGTACAGCACTCGGTCACACTAAAGCCGCAGCTGGCTCCCTCTGCACGACCGGCTCGGGCACGCCAGACCGGTCAGACCGGCCCCTGGGGACCCCCACAACACTTGGTCACACTAAAGCCGCAGCTGGAGGCCTCTACAGGACCGGCTCGGGCTCTCCGGAACTGTCGGCCCGGCCCCTGCGTGCCCCACAGGACTCGGTCTCACTGCAGGTGCGGCTGGTGGCCTGTACAGGACCAGCTCAGGCTCGCCGGACTGGTCTCCCGGACCCCTGCGTGCCCCCACCGGACTCGGCCTCCTCCGCAGCTGTGGCTGGAGCATGCTGAAGGAGCCGGTCCCGGTCGCCGGACCGCTCAGACCGGCCCGTGCGGGCCCGCACAGCACTCGGTCACACTAAAGCCGCAGCGGGCTCCCTCTGCACGACCGGCTCGGGCTCGCCAGACCGGTCAGACCGGCCCCTGGGGACCCCCACTACACTTGGTCACACTAAAGCCGCAGCTGGAGGCCTCTGCAGGACCGGCTCGGGCTTGCCAGACCGGTCGGCCCAGCCCCTGCGTGCCCCACAGGACTCGATTTCATTGCAGGTGCGGCTGCAGGCCTCTGCAGGACCGGCTCGGGCTCTCCGGAACGGTCAGCCCGGCCCCTGCGTGCCCCCACCCGACTCGGCCTCCTCCGCAGCTGTGGCTGGAGCATGCTGAAGGAGCCGGTCCCGGTCGCCGGACCGCTCAGACCGGCCCGTGCGGGCCCGCACAGCACTCGGTCACACTAAAGCCGCAGCGGGCTCCCTCTGCACGACCGGCTTGGGCTCGCCAGACCGGTCAGACCGGCCCCTGGGGACCCCCACAACACTTGGTCACACTAAAGCCGCAGCTGGAGGCCTCTGCAGGACCGGCTCGGGCTTGCCAGACCGGTCGGCCCAGCCCCTGCGTGCCCCACAGGACTCGGTTTCATTGCAGGTGCGGCTGCAGGCCTCTGCAGGACCGGCTCGGGCTCTCCGGAACGGTCAGCCCAGCCCCTGCGTGCCCCCACCCGACTCGGCCTCCTCCGCAGCTGCGGCTGGAGCATGCTGAAGGAGCCGGTCCCGGTCGCCGGACCGCTCGGACCGGCCCCTGCGGGCCCGAACAGCACTCGGTCACACTAAAGCCGCAGCTGGCGCCCTCTGCAGGACCGGCTCGGGCTCGCCAGACCGGTCGGACCGGCCCCTGGGGACCCCCACTACACTTGGTCACACTAAAGCCGCAGCTGGAGGCCTCTGCAGGACCGGCTCGGGCTCTCCGGAACTGTCGGCCCGGCCCCTGTGAGCCCCACAGGACTCGGTCTCACTGCAGGTGCGGCTGGTGGCCTCTGCAGGACCGGCTCGGGCCCTCCGGAATGGTCGGCCTGGCCCCTGTGTGCCCCACAGGACTCGGTCTCACTGCAGGTGCGGCTGGTGGCCTGTACAGGACCAGCTCAGGCTCGCCGGACTGGTCACCCGGACCCCTGCGTGCCCCCACCGGACTCGGCCTCCTCCGCAGCTGTGGCTGGAGCATGCTGAAGGAGCCGGTCCCGGTCGCCGGACCGCTCAGACCGGCCCGTGCGGGCCCGCACAGCACTCGGTCACACTAAAGCCGCAGCTGGCTCCCTCTGCACGACCGGCTCGGGCACGCCAGACCGGTCAGACCGGCCCCTGGGGACCCCCACTACACTTGGTCACACTAAAGCCGCAGCTGGAGGCCTCTGCAGGACCGGCTCGGGCTTGCCAGACCGGTCGGCCCAGCCCCTGCGTGCCCCACAGGACTCGGTTTCATTGCAGGTGCGGCTGGTGGCCTCTGCAGGACCGGCTCGGGCCCTCCGGAACGGTCAGCCCGGCCCCTGCGTGCCCCCACCCGACTCGGCCTCCTCCGCAGCTGCGGCTGGAGCATGCTGAAGGAGCCGGTCCCGGTCGCCGGACCGCTCGGACCGGCCCCTGCGGGCCCGCACAGCACTCGGTCACACTAAAGCCGCAGCTGGCGCCCTCTGCAGGACCGGCTCGGGCTCGCCAGACCGGTCGGACCGGCCCCTGGGGACCCCCACAACACTTGGTCACACTAAAGCCGCAGCTGGAGGCCTCTGCAGGACCGGCTCGGGCTCTCCGGAACTGTCGGCCCGGCCCCTGTGTGCCCCACAGGACTCGGTCTCACTGCAGGTGCGGCTGGTGGCCTGTACAGGACTAGCTCAGGCTCGCCGGACTGGTCACCCGGAGCCCTGCGTGCCTCCACCGGACTCGGCCTCCTCCGCAGCTGCGGCTGGAGCATGCTGAAGGAGCCGGTCCCGGTCGCCGGACCGCTCGGACCGGCCCCTGCGGGCCCGCACAGCACTCGGTCACAGTAAAGCCGCAGCTGGCGCCCTCTGCAGGACCGGCTCGGGCTCGCCAGACCGGTCGGACCGGCCCCTGGGGACCCCCACAACACTTGGTCACACTAAAGCCGCAGCTGGAGGCCTCTGCAGGACCGGCTCGGGCTCTCCGGAACTGTCGGCCCGGCCCCTGTGTGCCCCACAGGACTCGGTCTCACTGCAGGTGCGGCTGGTGGCCTGTACAGGACTAGCTCAGGCTCGCCGGACTGGTCACCCGGAGCCCTGCGTGCCTCCACCGGACTCGGCCTCCTCCGCAGCTGTGGCTGGAGCATGCTGAAGGAGCCGGTCCTGGTCGCCGGACCGGTCAGACCGGCCCGTGCGGGCCCGCACAGCACTCGGTCACACTAAAGCCGCAGCTGGCTCCCTCTGCACGACCGGCCCGGGCTCGCCAGACCGGTCAGACCGGCCCCTGGGGACCCCCACAACACTTGGTCACACTAAAGCCGCAGCTGGAGGCCTCTGCAGGACCGGCTCGGGCTTGCCAGACCGGTCGGCCCAGCCCCTGCGTGCCCCACAGGACTCGGTTTCATTGCAGGTGCGGCTGCAGGCCTCTGCAGGACCGGCTCGGGCTCTCCGGAACGGTCAGCCCGGCCCCTGCGTGCCCCCACCCGACTCGGCCACCTCCGCAGCTGCGGCTGGAGCATGCTGAAGGAGCCGGTCCCGGTCGCCGGACCGCTCAGACCGGCCCGTGCGGGCCCGCACAGCACTCGGTCACACTAAAGCCGCAGCTGGCTCCCTCTGCACGACCGGCTCGGGCTCGCCAGACCGGTCAGACCGGCCCCTGGGGACCCCCACTACACTTGGTCACACTAAAGCCGCAGCTGGAGGCCTCTGCAGGACCGGCTCGGGCTTGCCAGACCGGTCGGCCCAGCCCCTGCGTGCCCCACAGGACTCGGTTTCATTGCAGGTGCGGCTGCAGGCCTCTGCAGGACCGGCTCGGGCTCTCCGGAACGGTCAGCCCGGCCCCTGCGTGCCCCCACCCGACTCGGCCTCCTCCGCAGCTGCGGCTGGAGCATGCTGAAGGAGCTGGTCCCGGTCGCCGGACCGCTCGGACCGGCCCCTGCGGGCCCGCACAGCACTCGGTCACACTAAAGCCGCAGCTGGCGCCCTCTGCAGGACCGGCTCGGGCTCGCCAGACCGGTCGGACCGGCCCCTGGGGACCCCCACAACACTTGGTCACACTAAAGCCGCAGCTGGAGGCCTCTGCAGGACCGGCTCGGGCTCTCCGGAACTGTCGGCCCGGCCCCTGTGTGCCCCACAGGACTCGGTCTCACTGCAGGTGCGGCTGGTGGCCTGTACAGGACTAGCTCAGGCTCGCCGGACTGGTCACCCGGAGCCCTGCGTGCCTCCACCGGACTCGGCCTCCTCCGCAGCTGCGGCTGGAGCATGCTGAAGGAGCCGGTCCCGGTCGCCGGACCGCTCGGACCGGCCCCTGCGGGCCCGCACAGCACTCGGTCACACTAAAGCCGCAGCTGGCGCCCTCTGCAGGACCGGCTCGGGCTCGCCAGACCGGTCGGACCGGCCCCTGGGGACCCCCACAACACTTGGTCACACTAAAGCCGCAGCTGGAGGCCTCTGCAGGACCGGCTCGGGCTCTCCGGAACTGTCGGCCCGGCCCCTGTGTGCCCCACAGGACTCGGTCTCACTGCAGGTGCGGCTGGTGGCCTGTACAGGACTAGCTCAGGCTCGCCGGACTGGTCACCCGGAGCCCTGCGTGCCTCCACCGGACTCGGCCTCCTCCGCAGCTGTGGCTGGAGCATGCTGAAGGAGCCGGTCCTGGTCGCCGGACCGGTCAGACCGGCCCGTGCGGGCCCGCACAGCACTCGGTCACACTAAAGCCGCAGCTGGCTCCCTCTGCACGACCGGCCCGGGCTCGCCAGACCGGTCAGACCGGCCCCTGGGGACCCCCACAACACTTGGTCACACTAAAGCCGCAGCTGGAGGCCTCTGCAGGACCGGCTCGGGCTTGCCAGACCGGTCGGCCCAGCCCCTGCGTGCCCCACAGGACTCGGTTTCATTGCAGGTGCGGCTGCAGGCCTCTGCAGGACCGGCTCGGGCTCTCCGGAACGGTCAGCCCGGCCCCTGCGTGCCCCCACCCGACTCGGCCACCTCCGCAGCTGCGGCTGGAGCATGCTGAAGGAGCCGGTCCCGGTCGCCGGACCGCTCAGACCGGCCCGTGCGGGCCCGCACAGCACTCGGTCACACTAAAGCCGCAGCTGGCTCCCTCTGCAACGACCGGCTCGGGCTCGCCAGACCGGTCAGACCGGCCCCTGGGGACCCCCACTACACTTGGTCACACTAAAGCCGCAGCTGGAGGCCTCTGCAGGACCGGCTCGGGCTTGCCAGACCGGTCGGCCCAGCCCCTGCGTGCCCCACAGGACTCGGTTTCATTGCAGGTGCGGCTGCAGGCCTCTGCAGGACCGGCTCGGGCTCTCCGGAACGGTCAGCCCGGCCCCTGCGTGCCCCCACCCGACTCGGTCACACAGCAGTAGTGGCTGGAGGCCTGTGCAGGACCGGCTCGGGCTCGCCGTACCAGTCGGCCCAGCCCCTGTGTGCCCCGCAGGACTCGGTCTCACTGCCGGTTCGGCTGGTGGCCTGTACAGGACTGGCTCAGGCTTTCCTTACCGGTCACCCTGACCCCTGCGTGCCCCCACCGGACTCGGCCACCTCCGCAGCTGTGGCTGGAGCATGCTGAAGGAGTTGGTCCCCATCGCCGGACCGGTCTGATCGGCCCCTGCGGGCCCGCACAGCACTCGGGCACACTAAAACCGCAGCTGGTGCCCTCTGCAGGACCGTCTCGGGCTCGCCAGACCGGTCGGACCGGCCCCTGGGGACCCCCACAACGCTCTGTCACACTAAAGCCGCAGCTGGAGGCCTCTGCAAGACCGGCTCGGGCTTGCCAGACCGGTCAGCCTGGCCTTTGCGTGCCCCAACAGGACTCGGTCAAACTGCAGCAGTGGCTGGAGGCCTCTGCTGGACTGGCTCCGGCTCTCTGGAACGGTCAGCCCGGCCCCTGTGTGCCCCCACAGGACTAGGTCTCACTGCAGGTGCGGCTGCAGGCCTCTGCAGGACCGGCTCGGGCTCGCCGGACCGGTCGGCCCGGCCCCTGCATGCCCCAACAGGACTCGGTCACACTGCAGCCGTGGCTGGAGGCCTACGCAGGACCGGCTCGGACCCTCCGGACCGGTCGGCCCGGCCCTTGCAGGCCCCGAAAAAAATCAGTCTCATGGCAGCCGCAGCTGGAGATCGCTGCCGGGGCGTCTCGTGTACTCCTACACGGTCTACTTGGCCCCGACCGACTCGCACACTCCGCGGCGGCAGCTCGATGTCTCTGCCGGGGAGGCTCGAAAACGGCGGAACGGTCTACCAGGCCCCGGCAGACTTCCTCCGGCTCGGTCGCTCCGCGGCGGCGGCTAGAGGTCGCTGCCGGGGCGGCTGGGTCACGGCGGAACGGTCTACCCGGCCCCGGAGGGTTCCGAGCCGCTTCACCTGTTGTGGCCGCTAGAGGTCGCTGCCGCGTAAATGTCGGGTACGCCGGCCACGTCTACCCGGCCAGGACGGACTTGGTCGCTTCGAAGCGGCGGCGGCTGGAGGTTGCTGCGGGAGCCGCTCCCGGTCGCCGGACCGGTCGGCCCGGCCCCTGCGGGCGCCGAGCGACACGGTCGTTCGGCGGCGGCGGCTGGGTACCGTGGCAGGATCGGCTCGGGTTCGCCGGACCGGTGGTCCCGGCCCGACGGGCACGGGCCACTCGGCCGTTCCGCGGCAATGGGTGGAGACTCGTGTAAGACCGTCTCACGTTCGCCGGATCGGTCGGCCAGGCCCCGTCCGACTCGGTCGCTTCGCGGAGGTAGCTGGAGGTCGCTGCCGTGGCGGCTGGGGCACGGCGGGACGGTCTACCTTGCCCCGGCAGGCTGCGTCCGGCTCGGTCGCTCCGCGGCGGCAGCTAGAGGTCGCTGCCGGGGCGGCTGGGGCACGGCGGAAAGGTCTACCCGGCCCCGGCGGGCCCCGTCCGCCTCGGTCGCTCCGCGGCGGCTGCTAGGGGTCGCTGCCGGGCTGCTGGGGCACGGCGGAAAGGTCTACCCGGCCCCGGCGGGCCCCGTCCGGCTCGGTCGCTCCGCGGCGGCTGCTAGAGGTCGCTGCCGGGGCGGCTGGGGCACGGCGGAAAGGTCTACCCGGCCCCGGCGGGCCCCGTCCGGCTCGGTCGCTCCGCGGCGGCGTCTAGAGGTCGCTGCCGTGTCGACTCGGAAACGGCAGAACGGTCTACCGGGCCCCGGCAGGCTGCGTCCGGCTCGGTCGCTTCGCGGCGGCGGCTAGAGGTCGCTGCCGGGGCGGCTGGGGCACGGCGGGACGGTCTACCCGGGTCCGGCAGGCTTCGTCCGCCTCGGTCGCTCCGCGGAGGAGGCTAGGGGTCGCTGCCGGGGCGGTTCGGAAACGGCGGGACGGTCTACCCGGCTCCGGCGGTCCCCGTCCGGCTCGGTCTCTCCGCGGCGGCGTCTAGGGGTCGCTGCCGGGGCGTCTCGGAAGCGGCGGGACGGTCTACCGGGCTCCGGCAGGCTTCGTCCGGCTCGGTCGCTCCGCGGCGGCGGCTAGAGGTCGCTGCCGGGGCGGCTGGGTCACGGCGGAACGGTCTACCCGGCCCCGGAGGGTTCCGAGCCGCTTCACCTGTTGTGGCCGCTAGAGGTCGCTGCCGCGTAAATGTCGGGTACGCCGGCCACGTCTACCCGGCCAGGACGGACTTGGTCGCTTCGCGGCGGCGGCTGGAGGTTGCTGCGGGAGCCGCTCCCGGTCGCCGGACCGGTCGGCCCGGCCCCTGCGGGCGCCGAGCGACACGGTCGTTCGGCGGCGGCGGCTGGGGACCGTGGCAGGAGCGGCTCGGGCTCGCCGGACCGGTGGTCCCGGCCCCGTCCGACTCGGTCGCTTCGCGGAGGTGGCTGGAGGTCGCTGCCGTGGCGGCTGGGGCACGGCGGAACGGTCTACCCGGCTCCGGCGGGCTGCGTCCGCCTCGGTCGCTGCCGTGGCGGCTGCTAGGGGTCGCTGCCGGGGTGGCTGGGGCACGGCGGAACGGTCTACCCGGGTCCGGCGGGCCCCGTCCGCCTCGGTCGCTCCGCGGAGGAGGCTAGGGGTCGCTGCCGGGGCGTCTCGGAAACGGCGGGACGGTCTACCTTGCCCCGGCAGGCTTCGTCCGGCTCGGTCGCTCCGCGGCGGCGGCTAGAGGTCGCTGCCGTGTCGGCTCGGAAACGGCGGAACGGTCTACCCGGCCCCGGCAGGCTGCGTCCGGCTCGGTCGCTCCGCGGCGGCGGCTAGAGGTCGCTGCCGGGGCGGCTGGGAAACGGCGGGACGGTCTACCCGGCCCCGGCGGTCCCCGTCCGACTTGGTCGCTCCGCGGCGGCGGCTAGAGGTCGCTGCCGGGGCGTCTCGGAAACGGCGGGACGGTCTACCTTGCCCCGGCAGGCTTCGTCCGGCTCGGTCTCTCCGCGGCGGCGGCGGCTAGGGGTCGCTGCCGGGGCGGCTCGGAAACGGCGGCACGGTCTACCCGGCTCCGGCGGTCCCCGTCCGGCTCGGTCGCTCCGCGGCGGCGGCTAGGGGTCGCTGCCGGGGCGGCTGGGTCACGGCGGAACGGTCTACCCCGCCCCGGAGGGTTCCGAGCCGCTTCACCTGTTGTGGCCGCTAGAGGTCGCTGCCGCGTAAATGTCGGGTACGCCGGCCACGTCTACCCGGCCAGGACGGACTTGGTCGCTTCGCGGCGGCGGCTGGAGGTTGCTGCGGGAGCCGCTCCCGGTCGCCGGACCGGTCGGCCCGGCCCCTGCGGGCGCCGAGCGACACGGTCGTTCGGCGGCGGCGGCTGGGGACCGTGGCAGGAGCGGCTCGGGCTCGCCGGACCGGTGGTCCCGGCCCCGTCCGACTCGGTCGCTTCGCGGAGGTGGCTGGAGGTCGCTGCCGTGGCGGCTGGGGCACGGCGGAACGGTCTACCCGGCTCCGGCGGGCTGCGTCCGCCTCGGTCGCTGCCGTGGCGGCTGCTAGGGGTCGCTGCCGGGGTGGCTGGGGCACGGCGGAACGGTCTACCCGGGTCCGGCGGGCCCCGTCCGCCTCGGTCGCTCCGCGGAGGAGGCTAGGGGTCGCTGCCGGGGCGTCTCGGAAACGGCGGGACGGTCTACCTTGCCCCGGCAGGCTTCGTCCGGCTCGGTCGCTCCGCGGCGGCGGCTAGAGGTCGCTGCCGTGTCGGCTCGGAAACGGCGGAACGGTCTACCCGGCCCCGGCAGGCTGCGTCCGGCTCGGTCGCTCCGCGGCGGCGGCTAGAGGTCGCTGCCGGGGCGGCTGGGAAACGGCGGGACGGTCTACCCGGCTCCGGCGGGCCCCGTCCGACTTGGTCGCTCCGCGGAGGAGGCTAGGGGTCGCTGCCGGGGCGTCTCGGAAACGGCGGGACGGTCTACCTTGCCCCGGCAGGTTTCGTCCGGCTCGGTCTCTCCGCGGCGGCAGCGGCTAGGGGTCGCTGCCGGGGCGGCTCGGAAACGGCGGCACGGTCTACCCGGCTCCGGCGGTCCCCGTCCGGCTCGGTCGCTCCGCGGCGGCGGCTAGGGGTCGCTGCCGGGGCGGCTGGGGCACGGCGGAACGGTCTACCTGGTCCCGGCGGGCACCGTCCGGCTCGGTCTCTCCGCGGCGGCGGCGGCTAGGGGTCGCTGCCGGGGCGTCTCGGAAACGGCGGAACGGTCTACCCGGGTGCTACCGTCTCGCGCTCTCCGCGGCGGCGGCTAGAGGTCGCTGCCGGGGCGGCTTGCGATCCGCG
>NC_052547.1:416221-418721 GCF_016699485.2 Gallus gallus
CTCCTCCCCCCGGGCCGCGGAGCCGGGCGGAGGTTTAAAGACTCGGGCGGCCCGCGGCGCGCGCCGCGAGGTCGGGGGCCGGGGGCGGTCTTCTGCCCGCCGGCGGGACGCCGGGATGGAAGAGAGGAGTCCGGGCGGGGCGCGGCGGCGCGCCCCGCCGGCCCTCTCCCTCCCGAGCCCGCCGGCGGCGTCGGCCGTCGCCGCGCCCTCGGTCCTCCGCGGGGCGGGCCCGGGCCGGAGAGGGGGTCATCCCGTCCCCCCTCTCCGCGGCCTCGGTCTCGGGCGGAGAGCTCGGCGCGCGCGCGGGCGCGCGCTCGCTCCGGCCGGCCTCGCCCGCGTACGGAGCGGGCCGAGACGCGGGTCTCGGCCCGGCGCCCGCCGCTCCCCGCGGCGGTGCGTTCCGCGGCCTCCCCGCCGCGCGCGGCCGGCGGGACGGCGAGCCGGCCGTCCCGCCCGCGCCAGCCGCGGCGCCGGCGGTTCCGCTCCGCCGGTCCGCCCGGCGTGCGTCCGCACGCCCGGCCTCCTGCCCTCCCTCGGGGCCTCGCCGCCGTTTCCCCCTTCCGTCGCAAGCCGCGTCCTCTCCTTCGTCCCCGCCGCCGTCGCCTCCCACCGCGCTTTCGCCCTCGGCCTCGCCGGCCGCGCCGGTCGTGCGAGCGGGAGGTCCGGCGTGGGGCGTCCCGCAGCCGGTCTCCGCGCGGAGGCGCGGGGAGCGGGCGCCGCTCCCGAATCCGTCCCCGTCCCGCCCGCCGCCGTGCGCGCGTCCGCCGCGGGCGCGCCGCCAGGGCGAGCGAGAGGAGGAGGCGTCGGAGGACGAGGGGCGGGGGAGGAAGGTGAGAGGCGGCGGGGGCGTTTCGGTGCGCGCGTCTCCCGCACGGCGAGGAAGGGGCCGAGGTCGGCGCGGGCGCCGTCGGGCGGTCCGGCGCGGGCGCGGGCCGGCGGCGCCGCCGGCGCGGGCGGGGGCCTGGTCTGCTCCCGTCCCCGTCGGTCGCGGCGGCGGCGGCGGCGGCGGTCCGTCGCGGCAGCGGGGCTTCGGCCGGGGCGGCGCGCGCCGTCCCGCGGGCGTCCGCGGCTCCTCCGCCCGGGCCGGGCCGAGCCGGGCGCCTGGTCCGTCCCCGAAGCGAGACAGGGTCGTTTCCCCAGGTCGGGAGCGAGGGCTCCCCGCCCTTCTCGTTCGGGTCGCGCTTCATTGCCGGCCGGCCGGCCGGCCGTCGCCGGCTTTTTTTTTCCCTCCCGCATCCGATATTCGTGTGCTCGTACGGTCAGCGGAGGCGACGCTCGTCCGCCCCGCGGTCGCCCCGGCGTCGGGGCTGGCCGCGGGCGCGGGCCGAGCGCCTTCGGGCAAGGCGAGAGAGAACGAGAGCGGTCCCCCCGCGCGCGCGGGGCGGTGCCGAAAGTCAGACAACTCTTAGCGGTGGATCACTCGGCTCGTGCGTCGATGAAGAACGCAGCTAGCTGCGAGAATTAATGTGAATTGCAGGACACATTGATCATCGACACTTCGAACGCACTTGCGGCCCCGGGTTCCTCCCGGGGCTACGCCTGCCTGAGCGTCGCTTGACGGTCAATCGCCGACGGCCGCCGTCCGCGGCGGCCGCGCGGCGCGGCTGGGGCGCCTCGCAGGCCCGCGCGCCCCGCCGGAGGCGGGTCGCGGGGGGGGGGGCCGCCGTCCGTCCGTCCGTCCGCCCGTCGGTCGGTCGGTTCGGGCGCCCGGATTCCCTCCCCCGCACCCCCTCCGAGCGGCGTCGCGCCGCGGGCCTTCGTCCCCCTAAGTGGAGACCCAGGTCGGGGAGCTCGCCGAGCTCCCCGCGCTCCCGGAGCGCCCGCTTTGGCCGAGCTCGTCCCCACGGGGCGGCCGGGCTTTCCGGTCGGTCGCGCGGCGCAGCGCGGCGGGGCCGGACGTTCGTTCGTTCGTTCGTTCGTCCGGCCCCCCGCCCCGGAGGAGCGCACCTCGCCCTCCCCGGCCCCGCGCGCGGCTGCCTGCGGGTCGCGTTACCGGCGGCGGTAACGCGCCGTGCTGCCGCGCGCGTGGCGGTCCGGGTCGGGGCGAGGCTGCCGGCCTCCGGTCGTCCGCCCGTCCGTCCGGCCGAGCCCGGCGCGCGTCCCCGCGGGTCCGTCTCCGGCCACCGTGCGCCGGCGGCGGCGGCGGCGGTGCGAACCGCCGGCGGCGCGCCGGCTCCCCCGTCCGGGCGTTCCTCCCTCGGCAGCGCCGGGAGCAGCCGCTTGGCGTCCGAAGGCGGGTGGCCGGGCGAGCGCGGGCTCGCCCGGGGCCCGGCGTTCGGGCCCCGTTTCCGATCGCGACCTCAGGTCAGACGTGGCGACCCGCTGAATTTAAGCATATTAGTCAGCGGAGGAAAAGAAACTAACGAGGATTCCCTCAGTAACGGCGAGTGAAGAGGGAAGAGCCCAGCGCCGAATCCCCGCCCCGCGGTGGGGCGCGGGAGGTGTGGCGTACGGAAGCCCCCATCCCCGGCGCCGCTCTCGGGGGGCCCAAGTCCTTCTG
>NC_052547.1:423721-438721 GCF_016699485.2 Gallus gallus
TTTTACATTTTTTTACATTTTCGGTTTTTTATTTTTTTTAATTTTTTATTTTTTTTTTTTATTCATTCGTTCGTGCATTTCTTTCCGTGTGTGTGCGCGCGTGAGTAGGCCCGGCCCGGCCCGGCCCAGCACGCCCCCCCCCCCCCCGTCGGGAAGTGGCTGCGGTGCCGAGGCAGTGGGTAGACCTGGCGGCCGGCTTTACGACCACCACCCCCCCCCTCGCCGTTTTTGTTCTTATTTTTGACTTTTTTTTTTCTTCCTTCCTGTTTTTTTTTTTTTTTTTTTAATTGATTTTTTCCTTTTTTAAAAATTTTTTTCTTTTTTTTTTCATTTTTTAATTAATTTTTTTTAGCTAATATTTTAAGAATTCCTTTTTTGTCCCTACTTTTTATTTTTAATTTTTTTTATTGGATTCGTCAGTCGATTTATTTTTTATTTTTATTTTTATTTTTATTTTTACATTTTCGGGGTTTTAATTTAAAAAAAAATGTATATATATTTTTTTATTCATTCGTTCGTGCATTTCTTTCCGTGTGCGTGTGCGCGTGAGTAGGCCCGGCCCGGCCCGGCCCGGCCCAGCACGCCCCCCCGTCGGTAAGTGGCTGCGGTGCCGAGGCAGTGGGTAGACCTGGCGGCCGGCTTTACGACCACCACCCCCCCCTCGCCGTTTTTGTTCTTATTTTTGACTTTTTTTAAATTTTTTTTAAATTGCCTTTTTCTTTTTTTTTAATTTTTTTTTCATTTTTTAATTAATTATTTTTTTTTAGTTAATATTTTAAGAATTCCTTTTTTGTCCCTATTTTCAATTTTTAATTTTTTTTTATTGGATTCGTCAGTCGATTTATTTTTTATTATTTTTATATTATTTTACATTTTCGGTTTTTAAGTCTTTTCAAATTTTTAATTTTTTTTATTCATTCGTTCGTGCATTTCTTTCCGTGTGTGTGCGCGCGTGAGTAGGCCCGGCCCGGCCCGGCCCAGCACGCCCCCCCCCCCCCCCCGTCGGGAAGTGGCTGCGGTGCCGAGGCAGTGGGTAGACCTGGCGGCCGGCTTTACGACCACCACCCCCCCTTCGCCGTTTTTGTTCTTATTTTTGACTTTTTTTTTTAATTTTTTTTAAATTGACTTTTTTTTAATTTTTTTTTAAATTGCCTTTTTCTTTTTTTTAATTTTTTTTTCATTTTTTAATTAATTATTTTTTTTAGTTAATATTTTAAGAATTCCTTTTTTGTCCCTATTTTCAATTTTTAATTTTTTTTATTCATTCGTTCGTGCATTTCTTTCCGTGTGCGTGCGCGCGTGAGTAGGCCCGGCCCGGCCCGGCCCGGCCCAGCACGCCCCCCCCCCCCCCCGTCGGGAAGTGGCTGCGGTGCCGAGGCAGTGGGTAGACCTGGCGGCCGGCTTTACGACCACCACCCCCCCCCTCGCCGTTTTTGTTCTTATTTTTGACTTTTTTTTTTCTTCCTTCCTGTTTTTTTTTTCTTTTTTTTTTAATTGATTTTTTCCTTTTTTAAAAATTTTTTTCTTTTTTTTTTCATTTTTTAATTAATTTTTTTAGCTAATATTTTAAGAATTCCTTTTTTGTCCCTACTTTTTATTTTTAATTTTTTTTTATTGGATTCGTCAGTCGATTTATTTTTTATTTTTATTTTTATTTTTATTTTTACATTTTCGGGGTTTTAATTTAAAAAAAAATATATATATTTTTTTTTATTCATTCGTTCGTGCATTTCTTTCCGTGTGCGTGTGCGCGTGAGTAGGCCCGGCCCGGCCCGGCCCGGCCCAGCACGCCCCCCCGTCGGTAAGTGGCTGCGGTGCCGAGGCAGTGGGTAGACCTGGCGGCCGGCTTTACGACCACCACCCCCCCCTCGCCGTTTTTGTTCTTATTTTTGACTTTTTTTAAAATTTTTTTTAAATTGCCTTTTTCTTTTTTTTTAATTTTTTTTCATTTTTTAATTAATTATTTTTTTTTAGTTAATATTTTAAGAATTCCTTTTTTGTCCCTATTTTCAATTTTTAATTTTTTTTATTGGATTCGTCAGTCGATTTATTTTTTATTATTTTTATATTATTTTACATTTTCGGTTTTTAAGTCTTTTCAAATTTTTAATTTTTTTTATTCATTCGTTCGTGCATTTCTTTCCGTGTGTGTGCGCGCGTGAGTAGGCCCGGCCCGGCCCGGCCCGGCCCAGCCCAGCACGCCCCCCCCCCCTCTGTCGGGAAGTGGCTGCAGTGCCGAGGTGGCGGGTAGACCTGGCAGACGGAGCTTCAACACCAACCCCCCCCCCCCCCCCACCCCCAGCACCCCGCCCTGGCAACCTTTTCTGCATTTTTTTTTAATGATTTTTGATTTTTCTTTTCCCGTTTTTTTTTTTTTTAAATTGATTTTTTTTCCCCCATTCCCTCCACCCCCCCCCTTTTTTTTTTTTTTTTTTTTTTAAAAAAAAAAAAAAAAGGTGTCCCCCCCTTCCGATGGCTCGGCCAGATAGTGACTCGACTTGGCGTCCGGTGCCCGGCACCCCCCCCCCCCAATCCCCTGTATCCGCTCCACCTGATCTGCCCCCCGCTCCTTTTTCTCTTTTTCTCCCCCACATTCGTTCCTTCGTTTGTTCGCTCGCTCTTTATTTCTCTCTCTCTCTCTCTCATCTCTCTCTCACTCTCTCCATCTTTCTTTCTTTCCTTCTTTGCCTGGGTTCCCCCCCCCCTTACTTTCTTCTTAAATACGTCCGTCCATCCGTGCCATTGGTCGTTTGCTCAGTCGTCGCCCGTTTCTTCCTCGTTCTCGGGGGAAAGTCGGACGGGAGAGGGTCACGGGATTGTTATTTATTTATTCCTCCCTCCCCCCCCCCCCCCCCTTTCTCTCGCCGTTCATGCCCGCTCCCCTCCTCCCCCCCCACTCGACTCCCGAAGGGCTGGACCCGACGGCTCGGCCGGCCAGTGGCGAGACAGAAGGGTCGGCGCCCCAGCCCCACCCCCCGGATCCGCCCCGCCTGATCGGCCCCCTTTTGTTCGTCTTTCCCCGCCGTTTTTTTGGTTTTGTTTTGTTTTTGTTTTCTGAACGCTGCTTCTCCACACCCCGCCACCCCCCCCCCCCCCGCTTTGATTTTTTTTTCCCGTGCCTTTCTTTCCTCCGGCGGGCACGACCTGATGTCTCGACCGGTCCCCGCGCCGCTCACACCCGCACCCCCCCCCCCGCGCAACTCCTCCCTGCCCTCCCCCAACCGTGGACCCACCCCCAGCCCGCCACGCGCTTTCTTTCCATTACACTCTTGCTTTCCGTTTTTTTTTTTTTTTTCTACCGGGGGGGGGGGGGTGCGGGGAACGGGCACGTACGTTCGCACTCCCGTAGTCGCTCGCTCTTCTTCCACTTCTCCCTCTAGTAGCGCCCCGCCGGGGGAGCCGAGGGTCCCCTCCCCGAGCGCCGGCGGTCGGACCCGACGGCTCGGACGCCGGCCGGGTGGGAGGCGAGGCGAGGCGAGGCGAGGCGAGGCTGCCTCTCCGCCCTCCTGCCGGCCGGGAGAGAGGCTCGCTGCGAGCCCGGTGACCGGACGAGTCGAACAGACGAGTCCCAGGCGGCCCGCGGCCCCCGGCCCCCGCCCCCCGCCGCCGCCGCCGCCGCCGCCGCCGCCGCCGCCGCCACCACCACCACCACCACCCCCGGGACGGACGACGCCGTCTCCCCCCGGCCTACCTCTGCTACCGTCTTCCCGCCATTATTTTGCGTTCCCGCGCCGACACGAGCGACCGCCCGCATGCGAACCGGCCGTACTTTCCCGCCCGCCCGGCCCCCTTGTGGGCGGAGCCCCCGCCCACACGCCCGCGCCTGCGCACCTCCTCGGGAGGTCGGGGCCGTGTCCGCCGGTCGGGTGGAGGGGGACCGGGGGGAGGGGGGGGGTTACGCGGCGCCCTGGCTAAGGTGTCCCGGCGTTGATGTGGCGCGCGAGCGAGCCGCACGCGAATGGGGTTTCAAAGACCCAGCTTGAAACCGCCTAAAGAGTTACCTAGCCCCCGAGCGAAAAGGAAACGAAACCAAAACGTTCAAACCGGCAAACGAACGGGCACACTGAGGGACAGAGAAATAAACAAAGAAGCAAACACGAGACGAACGCTGCCGTAAGAAGTCGCTGCCGAGCGGCTCGAAAGCAGCGGAACGGTCTACCCGGCCCCAGAGGGCTCCGAGCCGTTCACACGGCGGAGACCGCTAGAGGTCGCTGGCCCGGCCCTCTCCGGGCTGGCAGGCCACGTCTACCCGGCCAGGACGGACTTGGTCGCTCCGCGGCGGCGGCTGGAGGCCTCTGCGGGAGCCGCTCCCGGTCGCCGGACCGGTCGGCCCGGCCGCTCCGTGCACGCACAGGACTCGGTCTCACTGCAGCCGCGGCTGGAGGCCTCTGCAGGACCGGCTCGGGCTCTCCGGAACGGTCGGCCCGGCCCCTGCGTGCCCAAAAAGGACTCGGTCACACAGCAGCAGTGGCTGGAGGCCTCTGCAGGACCGGCTCGGGCCCTCCGGAACGGTCGGCCCGGCCCCTGAGTGCCCCAAAAGGACTCGGTCACACTGCAGGTGCGGCTGGAGGCCGCTGCTGGACCGGCTCCGGCTCTCCGGAATGGTCAGCCCGGCCCCTGTGTGCTCCCACAGGACTCGGTGTCACTGCAGGTGTGGCTGGTGGACTGTACAGGACCGACTCTGGGTCAGCGGACCGGTCGGCCCGGCCCCTGCGTGCCTCCACAGGACTCGGTCTCACTACAGGTGCGGCTGGAGGCCTGTACAGGCCCGTCTCAGGCTTGCTGGACCGGTCAACCCAACCCCTGCGTGCCCCCACCCGACTCGGCCACCTCCGCAGCTGCGGCTGGAGCATGCTGAAGGAGCCGATCCCGGTCACCGGACCGCTCGCACCGGCCCCTGCGGGCCCGCACAGCACTCGGTCACACTAAAGCTGCAGCTGGAGGCCTCTGCAGGACCGGCTCCGGCTCTCCGGAACGGTCAGCCCGGCCCCTGCGTGCCCAAACAGGACTCGGTCACACAGCAGCCGTGGCTGGAGGCCTCTGCAGGACCGGCTTGGGCTCGCCGTACCGGTCGGCCCAGCCCCTGTGTGCCCCACAGGTCTCGGTTTCATTGCAGGTGCAGCTGCAGGCCTCTGCAGGACTGGCTCGGGCCCTCCGGAACGGTCAGCCCGGCCCCTGCGTGCCCCCACCCGACTCGGCCACCTCCGCAGCTGCGGCTGGAGCATGCTGAAGGAGCCGGTCCCGGTCGCCGGACCGGTCGGAACGGCCCCTACGGGCCCGCACAGCACTCGGTCACACTAAAGCCGCAGCTGGCGCCCTCTGCAGGACCGGCTCGGGCTCTCCGGAACGGTCAGCCCGGCCCCTGCGTGCCCAAACAGGACTCGGTCACACAGCAGGTGCGGCTGGTGGCCTGTACAGGACCAGCTCAGGCTCGCCGGACTGGTCACCCGGACCCCTGCGTGCCCCCACCGGACTCGGCCTCCTCCGCAGCTGTGGCTGGAGCATGCTTAAGGAGCCGGTCCTGGTCGCCGGACCGCTCAGACCGGCCCGTGCGGGCCCGTACAGCACTCGGTCACACTAAAGCCGCAGCTGGCTCCCTCTGCACGACCGGCTCGGGCACGCCAGACCGGTCAGACCGGCCCCTGGGGACCCCCACAACACTTGGTCACACTAAAGCCGCAGCTGGAGGCCTCTACAGGACCGGCTCGGGCTCTCCGGAACTGTCGGCCCGGCCCCTGCGTGCCCCACAGGACTCGGTCTCACTGCAGGTGCGGCTGGTGGCCTGTACAGGACCAGCTCAGGCTCGCCGGACTGGTCTCCCGGACCCCTGCGTGCCCCCACCGGACTCGGCCTCCTCCGCAGCTGTGGCTGGAGCATGCTGAAGGAGCCGGTCCCGGTCGCCGGACCGCTCAGACCGGCCCGTGCGGGCCCGCACAGCACTCGGTCACACTAAAGCCGCAGCGGGCTCCCTCTGCACGACCGGCTCGGGCTCGCCAGACCGGTCAGACCGGCCCCTGGGGACCCCCACTACACTTGGTCACACTAAAGCCGCAGCTGGAGGCCTCTGCAGGACCGGCTCGGGCTTGCCAGACCGGTCGGCCCAGCCCCTGCGTGCCCCACAGGACTCGATTTCATTGCAGGTGCGGCTGCAGGCCTCTGCAGGACCGGCTCGGGCTCTCCGGAACGGTCAGCCCGGCCCCTGCGTGCCCCCACCCGACTCGGCCTCCTCCGCAGCTGTGGCTGGAGCATGCTGAAGGAGCCGGTCCCGGTCGCCGGACCGCTCAGACCGGCCCGTGCGGGCCCGCACAGCACTCGGTCACACTAAAGCCGCAGCGGGCTCCCTCTGCACGACCGGCTTGGGCTCGCCAGACCGGTCAGACCGGCCCCTGGGGACCCCCACAACACTTGGTCACACTAAAGCCGCAGCTGGAGGCCTCTGCAGGACCGGCTCGGGCTTGCCAGACCGGTCGGCCCAGCCCCTGCGTGCCCCACAGGACTCGGTTTCATTGCAGGTGCGGCTGCAGGCCTCTGCAGGACCGGCTCGGGCTCTCCGGAACGGTCAGCCCAGCCCCTGCGTGCCCCCACCCGACTCGGCCTCCTCCGCAGCTGCGGCTGGAGCATGCTGAAGGAGCCGGTCCCGGTCGCCGGACCGCTCGGACCGGCCCCTGCGGGCCCGAACAGCACTCGGTCACACTAAAGCCGCAGCTGGCGCCCTCTGCAGGACCGGCTCGGGCTCGCCAGACCGGTCGGACCGGCCCCTGGGGACCCCCACTACACTTGGTCACACTAAAGCCGCAGCTGGAGGCCTCTGCAGGACCGGCTCGGGCTCTCCGGAACTGTCGGCCCGGCCCCTGTGAGCCCCACAGGACTCGGTCTCACTGCAGGTGCGGCTGGTGGCCTCTGCAGGACCGGCTCGGGCCCTCCGGAATGGTCGGCCTGGCCCCTGTGTGCCCCACAGGACTCGGTCTCACTGCAGGTGCGGCTGGTGGCCTGTACAGGACCAGCTCAGGCTCGCCGGACTGGTCACCCGGACCCCTGCGTGCCCCCACCGGACTCGGCCTCCTCCGCAGCTGTGGCTGGAGCATGCTGAAGGAGCCGGTCCCGGTCGCCGGACCGCTCAGACCGGCCCGTGCGGGCCCGCACAGCACTCGGTCACACTAAAGCCGCAGCTGGCTCCCTCTGCACGACCGGCTCGGGCACGCCAGACCGGTCAGACCGGCCCCTGGGGACCCCCACTACACTTGGTCACACTAAAGCCGCAGCTGGAGGCCTCTGCAGGACCGGCTCGGGCTTGCCAGACCGGTCGGCCCAGCCCCTGCGTGCCCCACAGGACTCGGTTTCATTGCAGGTGCGGCTGGAGGCCTCTGCAGGACCGGCTCGGGCTCTCCGGAACGGTCAGCCCGGCCCCTGCGTGCCCCCACCCGACTCGGCCACCTCCGCAGCTGCGGCTGGAGCATGCTGAAGGAGCCGGTCCCGGTCGCCGGACCGCTCGGAACGGCCCCTGCGGGCCCGCACAGCACTCGGTCACACTAAAGCCGCAGCTGGCGCCCTCTGCACGACCGGCTCGGGCTCGCCAGACCGGTCGGACCGGCCCCTGGGGACCCCCACAACACTTGCTCACACTAAAGCCGCAGCTGGAGGCCTCTGCAGGACCGGCTCGGGCTCTCCGGAACGGTCAGCCCGGCCCCTGCGTGCCCAAACAGGACTCGGTCTCACTGCAGGTGCGGCTGGTGGCCTGTACAGGACCAGCTCAGGCTCGCCGGACTGGTCACCCGGACCCCTGCGTGCCCCCACCGGACTTGGCCTCCTCCGCAGCTGTGGCTGGAGCATGCTGAAGGAGCCGGTCCTGGTCGCCGGACCGGTCAGACCGGCCCGTGCCGGCCCGCACAGCACTCGGTCACACTAAAGCCGCAGCTGGCTCCCTCTGCACGACCGGCTCGGGCACGCCAGACCGGTCAGACCGGCCCCTGGGGACCCCCACAACACTTGGTCACACTAAAGCCGCAGCTGGAGGCCTCTGCAGGACCGGCTCGGGCTCTCCGGAACTGTCGGCCCGGCCCCTGTGTGCCCCACAGGACTCGGTTTCACTGCAGGTGCGGCTGGTGGCCTCTGCAGGACCGGCTCGGGCCCTCCGGAACGGTCAGCCCGGCCCCTGCGTGCCCCCACCCGACTCGGCCTCCTCCGCAGCTGCGGCTGGAGCATGCTGAAGGAGCCGGTCCCGGTCGCCGGACCGCTCGGACCGGCCCCTGCGGGCCCGCACAGCACTCGGTCACACTAAAGCCGCAGCTGGCGCCCTCTGCAGGACCGGCTCGGGCTCGCCAGACCGGTCGGACCGGCCCCTGGGGACCCCCACAACACTTGGTCACACTAAAGCCGCAGCTGGAGGCCTCTGCAGGACCGGCTCGGGCTCTCCGGAACTGTCGGCCCGGCCCCTGTGTGCCCCACAGGACTCGGTCTCACTGCAGGTGCGGCTGGTGGCCTGTACAGGACTAGCTCAGGCTCGCCGGACTGGTCACCCGGAGCCCTGCGTGCCTCCACCGGACTCGGCCTCCTCCGCAGCTGTGGCTGGAGCATGCTGAAGGAGCCGGTCCTGGTCGCCGGACCGGTCAGACCGGCCCGTGCGGGCCCGCACAGCACTCGGTCACACTAAAGCCGCAGCTGGCTCCCTCTGCACGACCGGCCCGGGCTCGCCAGACCGGTCAGACCGGCCCCTGGGGACCCCCACAACACTTGGTCACACTAAAGCCGCAGCTGGAGGCCTCTGCAGGACCGGCTCGGGCTTGCCAGACCGGTCGGCCCAGCCCCTGCGTGCCCCACAGGACTCGGTTTCATTGCAGGTGCGGCTGCAGGCCTCTGCAGGACCGGCTCGGGCTCTCCGGAACGGTCAGCCCGGCCCCTGCGTGCCCCCACCCGACTCGGCCACCTCCGCAGCTGCGGCTGGAGCATGCTGAAGGAGCCGGTCCCGGTCGCCGGACCGCTCAGACCGGCCCGTGCGGGCCCGCACAGCACTCGGTCACACTAAAGCCGCAGCTGGCTCCCTCTGCACGACCGGCTCGGGCACGCCAGACCGGTCAGACCGGCCCCTGGGGACCCCCACTACACTTGGTCACACTAAAGCCGCAGCTGGAGGCCTCTGCAGGACCGGCTCGGGCTTGCCAGACCGGTCGGCCCAGCCCCTGCGTGCCCCACAGGACTCGGTTTCATTGCAGGTGCGGCTGCAGGCCTCTGCAGGACCGGCTCGGGCTCTCCGGAACGGTCAGCCCGGCCCCTGCGTGCCCCCACCCGACTCGGCCTCCTCCGCAGCTGCGGCTGGAGCATGCTGAAGGAGCTGGTCCCGGTCGCCGGACCGCTCGGACCGGCCCCTGCGGGCCCGCACAGCACTCGGTCACACTAAAGCCGCAGCTGGCGCCCTCTGCAGGACCGGCTCGGGCTCGCCAGACCGGTCGGACCGGCCCCTGGGGACCCCCACAACACTTGGTCACACTAAAGCCGCAGCTGGAGGCCTCTGCAGGACCGGCTCGGGCTCTCCGGAACTGTCGGCCCGGCCCCTGTGTGCCCCACAGGACTCGGTCTCACTGCAGGTGCGGCTGGTGGCCTGTACAGGACTAGCTCAGGCTCGCCGGACTGGTCACCCGGAGCCCTGCGTGCCTCCACCGGACTCGGCCTCCTCCGCAGCTGCGGCTGGAGCATGCTGAAGGAGCCGGTCCCGGTCGCCGGACCGCTCGGACCGGCCCCTGCGGGCCCGCACAGCACTCGGTCACACTAAAGCCGCAGCTGGCGCCCTCTGCAGGACCGGCTCGGGCTCGCCAGACCGGTCGGACCGGCCCCTGGGGACCCCCACAACACTTGGTCACACTAAAGCCGCAGCTGGAGGCCTCTGCAGGACCGGCTCGGGCTCTCCGGAACTGTCGGCCCGGCCCCTGTGTGCCCCACAGGACTCGGTCTCACTGCAGGTGCGGCTGGTGGCCTGTACAGGACTAGCTCAGGCTCGCCGGACTGGTCACCCGGAGCCCTGCGTGCCTCCACCGGACTCGGCCTCCTCCGCAGCTGTGGCTGGAGCATGCTGAAGGAGCCGGTCCTGGTCGCCGGACCGGTCAGACCGGCCCGTGCGGGCCCGCACAGCACTCGGTCACACTAAAGCCGCAGCTGGCTCCCTCTGCACGACCGGCCCGGGCTCGCCAGACCGGTCAGACCGGCCCCTGGGGACCCCCACAACACTTGGTCACACTAAAGCCGCAGCTGGAGGCCTCTGCAGGACCGGCTCGGGCTTGCCAGACCGGTCGGCCCAGCCCCTGCGTGCCCCACAGGACTCGGTTTCATTGCAGGTGCGGCTGCAGGCCTCTGCAGGACCGGCTCGGGCTCTCCGGAACGGTCAGCCCGGCCCCTGCGTGCCCCCACCCGACTCGGCCACCTCCGCAGCTGCGGCTGGAGCATGCTGAAGGAGCCGGTCCCGGTCGCCGGACCGCTCAGACCGGCCCGTGCGGGCCCGCACAGCACTCGGTCACACTAAAGCCGCAGCTGGCTCCCTCTGCACGACCGGCTCGGGCTCGCCAGACCGGTCAGACCGGCCCCTGGGGACCCCCACTACACTTGGTCACACTAAAGCCGCAGCTGGAGGCCTCTGCAGGACCGGCTCGGGCTTGCCAGACCGGTCGGCCCAGCCCCTGCGTGCCCCACAGGACTCGGTTTCATTGCAGGTGCGGCTGCAGGCCTCTGCAGGACCGGCTCGGGCTCTCCGGAACGGTCAGCCCGGCCCCTGCGTGCCCCCACCCGACTCGGTCACACAGCAGTAGTGGCTGGAGGCCTGTGCAGGACCGGCTCGGGCTCGCCGTACCAGTCGGCCCAGCCCCTGTGTGCCCCGCAGGACTCGGTCTCACTGCCGGTTCGGCTGGTGGCCTGTACAGGACTGGCTCAGGCTTTCCTTACCGGTCACCCTGACCCCTGCGTGCCCCCACCGGACTCGGCCACCTCCGCAGCTGTGGCTGGAGCATGCTGAAGGAGTTGGTCCCCATCGCCGGACCGGTCTGATCGGCCCCTGCGGGCCCGCACAGCACTCGGGCACACTAAAACCGCAGCTGGTGCCCTCTGCAGGACCGTCTCGGGCTCGCCAGACCGGTCGGACCGGCCCCTGGGGACCCCCACAACGCTCTGTCACACTAAAGCCGCAGCTGGAGGCCTCTGCAAGACCGGCTCGGGCTTGCCAGACCGGTCAGCCTGGCCTTTGCGTGCCCCAACAGGACTCGGTCAAACTGCAGCAGTGGCTGGAGGCCTCTGCTGGACTGGCTCCGGCTCTCTGGAACGGTCAGCCCGGCCCCTGTGTGCCCCCACAGGACTAGGTCTCACTGCAGGTGCGGCTGCAGGCCTCTGCAGGACCGGCTCGGGCTCGCCGGACCGGTCGGCCCGGCCCCTGCATGCCCCAACAGGACTCGGTCACACTGCAGCCGTGGCTGGAGGCCTACGCAGGACCGGCTCGGACCCTCCGGACCGGTCGGCCCGGCCCTTGCAGGCCCCGAAAAAAATCAGTCTCATGGCAGCCGCAGCTGGAGATCGCTGCCGGGGCGTCTCGTGTACTCCTACACGGTCTACTTGGCCCCGACCGACTCGCACACTCCGCGGCGGCAGCTCGATGTCTCTGCCGGGGAGGCTCGAAAACGGCGGAACGGTCTACCAGGCCCCGGCAGACTTCCTCCGGCTCGGTCGCTCCGCGGCGGCGGCTAGAGGTCGCTGCCGGGGCGGCTGGGTCACGGCGGAACGGTCTACCCGGCCCCGGAGGGTTCCGAGCCGCTTCACCTGTTGTGGCCGCTAGAGGTCGCTGCCGCGTAAATGTCGGGTACGCCGGCCACGTCTACCCGGCCAGGACGGACTTGGTCGCTTCGAAGCGGCGGCGGCTGGAGGTTGCTGCGGGAGCCGCTCCCGGTCGCCGGACCGGTCGGCCCGGCCCCTGCGGGCGCCGAGCGACACGGTCGTTCGGCGGCGGCGGCTGGGTACCGTGGCAGGATCGGCTCGGGTTCGCCGGACCGGTGGTCCCGGCCCGACGGGCACGGGCCACTCGGCCGTTCCGCGGCAATGGGTGGAGACTCGTGTAAGACCGTCTCACGTTCGCCGGATCGGTCGGCCAGGCCCCGTCCGACTCGGTCGCTTCGCGGAGGTAGCTGGAGGTCGCTGCCGTGGCGGCTGGGGCACGGCGGGACGGTCTACCTTGCCCCGGCAGGCTGCGTCCGGCTCGGTCGCTCCGCGGCGGCAGCTAGAGGTCGCTGCCGGGGCGGCTGGGGCACGGCGGAAAGGTCTACCCGGCCCCGGCGGGCCCCGTCCGCCTCGGTCGCTCCGCGGCGGCTGCTAGGGGTCGCTGCCGGGCTGCTGGGGCACGGCGGAAAGGTCTACCCGGCCCCGGCGGGCCCCGTCCGGCTCGGTCGCTCCGCGGCGGCTGCTAGAGGTCGCTGCCGGGGCGGCTGGGGCACGGCGGAAAGGTCTACCCGGCCCCGGCGGGCCCCGTCCGGCTCGGTCGCTCCGCGGCGGCGTCTAGAGGTCGCTGCCGTGTCGACTCGGAAACGGCAGAACGGTCTACCGGGCCCCGGCAGGCTGCGTCCGGCTCGGTCGCTTCGCGGCGGCGGCTAGAGGTCGCTGCCGGGGCGGCTGGGGCACGGCGGGACGGTCTACCCGGGTCCGGCAGGCTTCGTCCGCCTCGGTCGCTCCGCGGAGGAGGCTAGGGGTCGCTGCCGGGGCGGTTCGGAAACGGCGGGACGGTCTACCCGGCTCCGGCGGTCCCCGTCCGGCTCGGTCTCTCCGCGGCGGCGTCTAGGGGTCGCTGCCGGGGCGTCTCGGAAGCGGCGGGACGGTCTACCGGGCTCCGGCAGGCTTCGTCCGGCTCGGTCGCTCCGCGGCGGCGGCTAGAGGTCGCTGCCGGGGCGGCTGGGTCACGGCGGAACGGTCTACCCGGCCCCGGAGGGTTCCGAGCCGCTTCACCTGTTGTGGCCGCTAGAGGTCGCTGCCGCGTAAATGTCGGGTACGCCGGCCACGTCTACCCGGCCAGGACGGACTTGGTCGCTTCGCGGCGGCGGCTGGAGGTTGCTGCGGGAGCCGCTCCCGGTCGCCGGACCGGTCGGCCCGGCCCCTGCGGGCGCCGAGCGACACGGTCGTTCGGCGGCGGCGGCTGGGGACCGTGGCAGGAGCGGCTCGGGCTCGCCGGACCGGTGGTCCCGGCCCCGTCCGACTCGGTCGCTTCGCGGAGGTGGCTGGAGGTCGCTGCCGTGGCGGCTGGGGCACGGCGGAACGGTCTACCCGGCTCCGGCGGGCTGCGTCCGCCTCGGTCGCTGCCGTGGCGGCTGCTAGGGGTCGCTGCCGGGGTGGCTGGGGCACGGCGGAACGGTCTACCCGGGTCCGGCGGGCCCCGTCCGCCTCGGTCGCTCCGCGGAGGAGGCTAGGGGTCGCTGCCGGGGCGTCTCGGAAACGGCGGGACGGTCTACCTTGCCCCGGCAGGCTTCGTCCGGCTCGGTCGCTCCGCGGCGGCGGCTAGAGGTCGCTGCCGTGTCGGCTCGGAAACGGCGGAACGGTCTACCCGGCCCCGGCAGGCTGCGTCCGGCTCGGTCGCTCCGCGGCGGCGGCTAGAGGTCGCTGCCGGGGCGGCTGGGAAACGGCGGGACGGTCTACCCGGCCCCGGCGGTCCCCGTCCGACTTGGTCGCTCCGCGGCGGCGGCTAGAGGTCGCTGCCGGGGCGTCTCGGAAACGGCGGGACGGTCTACCTTGCCCCGGCAGGCTTCGTCCGGCTCGGTCTCTCCGCGGCGGCGGCGGCTAGGGGTCGCTGCCGGGGCGGCTCGGAAACGGCGGCACGGTCTACCCGGCTCCGGCGGTCCCCGTCCGGCTCGGTCGCTCCGCGGCGGCGGCTAGGGGTCGCTGCCGGGGCGGCTGGGTCACGGCGGAACGGTCTACCCCGCCCCGGAGGGTTCCGAGCCGCTTCACCTGTTGTGGCCGCTAGAGGTCGCTGCCGCGTAAATGTCGGGTACGCCGGCCACGTCTACCCGGCCAGGACGGACTTGGTCGCTTCGCGGCGGCGGCTGGAGGTTGCTGCGGGAGCCGCTCCCGGTCGCCGGACCGGTCGGCCCGGCCCCTGCGGGCGCCGAGCGACACGGTCGTTCGGCGGCGGCGGCTGGGGACCGTGGCAGGAGCGGCTCGGGCTCGCCGGACCGGTGGTCCCGGCCCCGTCCGACTCGGTCGCTTCGCGGAGGTGGCTGGAGGTCGCTGCCGTGGCGGCTGGGGCACGGCGGAACGGTCTACCCGGCTCCGGCGGGCTGCGTCCGCCTCGGTCGCTGCCGTGGCGGCTGCTAGGGGTCGCTGCCGGGGTGGCTGGGGCACGGCGGAACGGTCTACCCGGGTCCGGCGGGCCCCGTCCGCCTCGGTCGCTCCGCGGAGGAGGCTAGGGGTCGCTGCCGGGGCGTCTCGGAAACGGCGGGACGGTCTACCTTGCCCCGGCAGGCTTCGTCCGGCTCGGTCGCTCCGCGGCGGCGGCTAGAGGTCGCTGCCGTGTCGGCTCGGAAACGGCGGAACGGTCTACCCGGCCCCGGCAGGCTGCGTCCGGCTCGGTCGCTCCGCGGCGGCGGCTAGAGGTCGCTGCCGGGGCGGCTGGGAAACGGCGGGACGGTCTACCCGGCTCCGGCGGGCCCCGTCCGACTTGGTCGCTCCGCGGAGGAGGCTAGGGGTCGCTGCCGGGGCGTCTCGGAAACGGCGGGACGGTCTACCTTGCCCCGGCAGGTTTCGTCCGGCTCGGTCTCTCCGCGGCGGCAGCGGCTAGGGGTCGCTGCCGGGGCGGCTCGGAAACGGCGGCACGGTCTACCCGGCTCCGGCGGTCCCCGTCCGGCTCGGTCGCTCCGCGGCGGCGGCTAGGGGTCGCTGCCGGGGCGGCTGGGGCACGGCGGAACGGTCTACCTGGTCCCGGCGGGCACCGTCCGGCTCGGTCTCTCCGCGGCGGCGGCGGCTAGGGGTCGCTGCCGGGGCGTCTCGGAAACG
>NC_052547.1:443721-446221 GCF_016699485.2 Gallus gallus
AGCGTCCGCGCCTCCGCGCGTCCGGGGGGCGGGGAGGAAGGAGCGCGGCGCCGGTCCCGAGCGGGCCGCGTCGCCCACACCCCCCTCCTCCCCCCGGGCCGCGGAGCCGGGCGGAGGTTTAAAGACTCGGGCGGCCCGCGGCGCGCGCCGCGAGGTCGGGGGCCGGGGGCGGTCTTCTGCCCGCCGGCGGGACGCCGGGATGGAAGAGAGGAGTCCGGGCGGGGCGCGGCGGCGCGCCCCGCCGGCCCTCTCCCTCCCGAGCCCGCCGGCGGCGTCGGCCGTCGCCGCGCCCTCGGTCCTCCGCGGGGCGGGCCCGGGCCGGAGAGGGGGTCATCCCGTCCCCCCTCTCCGCGGCCTCGGTCTCGGGCGGAGAGCTCGGCGCGCGCGCGGGCGCGCGCTCGCTCCGGCCGGCCTCGCCCGCGTACGGAGCGGGCCGAGACGCGGGTCTCGGCCCGGCGCCCGCCGCTCCCCGCGGCGGTGCGTTCCGCGGCCTCCCCGCCGCGCGCGGCCGGCGGGACGGCGAGCCGGCCGTCCCGCCCGCGCCAGCCGCGGCGCCGGCGGTTCCGCTCCGCCGGTCCGCCCGGCGTGCGTCCGCACGCCCGGCCTCCTGCCCTCCCTCGGGGCCTCGCCGCCGTTTCCCCCTTCCGTCGCAAGCCGCGTCCTCTCCTTCGTCCCCGCCGCCGTCGCCTCCCACCGCGCTTTCGCCCTCGGCCTCGCCGGCCGCGCCGGTCGTGCGAGCGGGAGGTCCGGCGTGGGGCGTCCCGCAGCCGGTCTCCGCGCGGAGGCGCGGGGAGCGGGCGCCGCTCCCGAATCCGTCCCCGTCCCGCCCGCCGCCGTGCGCGCGTCCGCCGCGGGCGCGCCGCCAGGGCGAGCGAGAGGAGGAGGCGTCGGAGGACGAGGGGCGGGGGAGGAAGGTGAGAGGCGGCGGGGGCGTTTCGGTGCGCGCGTCTCCCGCACGGCGAGGAAGGGGCCGAGGTCGGCGCGGGCGCCGTCGGGCGGTCCGGCGCGGGCGCGGGCCGGCGGCGCCGCCGGCGCGGGCGGGGGCCTGGTCTGCTCCCGTCCCCGTCGGTCGCGGCGGCGGCGGCGGCGGCGGTCCGTCGCGGCAGCGGGGCTTCGGCCGGGGCGGCGCGCGCCGTCCCGCGGGCGTCCGCGGCTCCTCCGCCCGGGCCGGGCCGAGCCGGGCGCCTGGTCCGTCCCCGAAGCGAGACAGGGTCGTTTCCCCAGGTCGGGAGCGAGGGCTCCCCGCCCTTCTCGTTCGGGTCGCGCTTCATTGCCGGCCGGCCGGCCGGCCGTCGCCGGCTTTTTTTTTCCCTCCCGCATCCGATATTCGTGTGCTCGTACGGTCAGCGGAGGCGACGCTCGTCCGCCCCGCGGTCGCCCCGGCGTCGGGGCTGGCCGCGGGCGCGGGCCGAGCGCCTTCGGGCAAGGCGAGAGAGAACGAGAGCGGTCCCCCCGCGCGCGCGGGGCGGTGCCGAAAGTCAGACAACTCTTAGCGGTGGATCACTCGGCTCGTGCGTCGATGAAGAACGCAGCTAGCTGCGAGAATTAATGTGAATTGCAGGACACATTGATCATCGACACTTCGAACGCACTTGCGGCCCCGGGTTCCTCCCGGGGCTACGCCTGCCTGAGCGTCGCTTGACGGTCAATCGCCGACGGCCGCCGTCCGCGGCGGCCGCGCGGCGCGGCTGGGGCGCCTCGCAGGCCCGCGCGCCCCGCCGGAGGCGGGTCGCGGGGGGGGGGGCCGCCGTCCGTCCGTCCGTCCGCCCGTCGGTCGGTCGGTTCGGGCGCCCGGATTCCCTCCCCCGCACCCCCTCCGAGCGGCGTCGCGCCGCGGGCCTTCGTCCCCCTAAGTGGAGACCCAGGTCGGGGAGCTCGCCGAGCTCCCCGCGCTCCCGGAGCGCCCGCTTTGGCCGAGCTCGTCCCCACGGGGCGGCCGGGCTTTCCGGTCGGTCGCGCGGCGCAGCGCGGCGGGGCCGGACGTTCGTTCGTTCGTTCGTTCGTCCGGCCCCCCGCCCCGGAGGAGCGCACCTCGCCCTCCCCGGCCCCGCGCGCGGCTGCCTGCGGGTCGCGTTACCGGCGGCGGTAACGCGCCGTGCTGCCGCGCGCGTGGCGGTCCGGGTCGGGGCGAGGCTGCCGGCCTCCGGTCGTCCGCCCGTCCGTCCGGCCGAGCCCGGCGCGCGTCCCCGCGGGTCCGTCTCCGGCCACCGTGCGCCGGCGGCGGCGGCGGCGGTGCGAACCGCCGGCGGCGCGCCGGCTCCCCCGTCCGGGCGTTCCTCCCTCGGCAGCGCCGGGAGCAGCCGCTTGGCGTCCGAAGGCGGGTGGCCGGGCGAGCGCGGGCTCGCCCGGGGCCCGGCGTTCGGGCCCCGTTTCCGATCGCGACCTCAGGTCAGACGTGGCGACCCGCTGAATTTAAGCATATTAGTCAGCGGAGGAAAAGAAACTAACGAGGATTCCCTCAGTAACGGCGAGTGAAGAGGGAAGAGCCCAGCGCCGAATC
>NC_052547.1:453721-466221 GCF_016699485.2 Gallus gallus
CCCTTTCTCTCGCCGTTCATGCCCGCTCCCCTCCTCCCCCCCCACTCGACTCCCGAAGGGCTGGACCCGACGGCTCGGCCGGCCAGTGGCGAGACAGAAGGGTCGGCGCCCCAGCCCCACCCCCCGGATCCGCCCCGCCTGATCGGCCCCCTTTTGTTCGTCTTTCCCCGCCGTTTTTTTGGTTTTGTTTTGTTTTTGTTTTCTGAACGCTGCTTCTCCACACCCCGCCACCCCCCCCCCCCCGCTTTGATTTTTTTTTCCCGTGCCTTTCTTTCCTCCGGCGGGCACGACCTGATGTCTCGACCGGTCCCCGCGCCGCTCACACCCGCACCCCCCCCCCCGCGCAACTCCTCCCTGCCCTCCCCCAACCGTGGACCCACCCCCAGCCCGCCACGCGCTTTCTTTCCATTACACTCTTGCTTTCCGTTTTTTTTTTTTTTTTCTACCGGGGGGGGGGGGGTGCGGGGAACGGGCACGTACGTTCGCACTCCCGTAGTCGCTCGCTCTTCTTCCACTTCTCCCTCTAGTAGCGCCCCGCCGGGGGAGCCGAGGGTCCCCTCCCCGAGCGCCGGCGGTCGGACCCGACGGCTCGGACGCCGGCCGGGTGGGAGGCGAGGCGAGGCGAGGCGAGGCGAGGCTGCCTCTCCGCCCTCCTGCCGGCCGGGAGAGAGGCTCGCTGCGAGCCCGGTGACCGGACGAGTCGAACAGACGAGTCCCAGGCGGCCCGCGGCCCCCGGCCCCCGCCCCCCGCCGCCGCCGCCGCCGCCGCCGCCGCCGCCGCCGCCACCACCACCACCACCACCCCCGGGACGGACGACGCCGTCTCCCCCCGGCCTACCTCTGCTACCGTCTTCCCGCCATTATTTTGCGTTCCCGCGCCGACACGAGCGACCGCCCGCATGCGAACCGGCCGTACTTTCCCGCCCGCCCGGCCCCCTTGTGGGCGGAGCCCCCGCCCACACGCCCGCGCCTGCGCACCTCCTCGGGAGGTCGGGGCCGTGTCCGCCGGTCGGGTGGAGGGGGACCGGGGGGAGGGGGGGGGGTTACGCGGCGCCCTGGCTAAGGTGTCCCGGCGTTGATGTGGCGCGCGAGCGAGCCGCACGCGAATGGGGTTTCAAAGACCCAGCTTGAAACCGCCTAAAGAGTTACCTAGCCCCCGAGCGAAAAGGAAACGAAACCAAAACGTTCAAACCGGCAAACGAACGGGCACACTGAGGGACAGAGAAATAAACAAAGAAGCAAACACGAGACGAACGCTGCCGTAAGAAGTCGCTGCCGAGCGGCTCGAAAGCAGCGGAACGGTCTACCCGGCCCCAGAGGGCTCCGAGCCGTTCACACGGCGGAGACCGCTAGAGGTCGCTGGCCCGGCCCTCTCCGGGCTGGCAGGCCACGTCTACCCGGCCAGGACGGACTTGGTCGCTCCGCGGCGGCGGCTGGAGGCCTCTGCGGGAGCCGCTCCCGGTCGCCGGACCGGTCGGCCCGGCCGCTCCGTGCACGCACAGGACTCGGTCTCACTGCAGCCGCGGCTGGAGGCCTCTGCAGGACCGGCTCGGGCTCTCCGGAACGGTCGGCCCGGCCCCTGCGTGCCCAAAAAGGACTCGGTCACACAGCAGCAGTGGCTGGAGGCCTCTGCAGGACCGGCTCGGGCCCTCCGGAACGGTCGGCCCGGCCCCTGAGTGCCCCAAAAGGACTCGGTCACACTGCAGGTGCGGCTGGAGGCCGCTGCTGGACCGGCTCCGGCTCTCCGGAATGGTCAGCCCGGCCCCTGTGTGCTCCCACAGGACTCGGTGTCACTGCAGGTGTGGCTGGTGGACTGTACAGGACCGACTCTGGGTCAGCGGACCGGTCGGCCCGGCCCCTGCGTGCCTCCACAGGACTCGGTCTCACTACAGGTGCGGCTGGAGGCCTGTACAGGCCCGTCTCAGGCTTGCTGGACCGGTCAACCCAACCCCTGCGTGCCCCCACCCGACTCGGCCACCTCCGCAGCTGCGGCTGGAGCATGCTGAAGGAGCCGATCCCGGTCACCGGACCGCTCGCACCGGCCCCTGCGGGCCCGCACAGCACTCGGTCACACTAAAGCTGCAGCTGGAGGCCTCTGCAGGACCGGCTCCGGCTCTCCGGAACGGTCAGCCCGGCCCCTGCGTGCCCAAACAGGACTCGGTCACACAGCAGCCGTGGCTGGAGGCCTCTGCAGGACCGGCTTGGGCTCGCCGTACCGGTCGGCCCAGCCCCTGTGTGCCCCACAGGTCTCGGTTTCATTGCAGGTGCAGCTGCAGGCCTCTGCAGGACTGGCTCGGGCCCTCCGGAACGGTCAGCCCGGCCCCTGCGTGCCCCCACCCGACTCGGCCACCTCCGCAGCTGCGGCTGGAGCATGCTGAAGGAGCCGGTCCCGGTCGCCGGACCGGTCGGAACGGCCCCTACGGGCCCGCACAGCACTCGGTCACACTAAAGCCGCAGCTGGCGCCCTCTGCAGGACCGGCTCGGGCTCTCCGGAACGGTCAGCCCGGCCCCTGCGTGCCCAAACAGGACTCGGTCACACAGCAGGTGCGGCTGGTGGCCTGTACAGGACCAGCTCAGGCTCGCCGGACTGGTCACCCGGACCCCTGCGTGCCCCCACCGGACTCGGCCTCCTCCGCAGCTGTGGCTGGAGCATGCTTAAGGAGCCGGTCCTGGTCGCCGGACCGCTCAGACCGGCCCGTGCGGGCCCGTACAGCACTCGGTCACACTAAAGCCGCAGCTGGCTCCCTCTGCACGACCGGCTCGGGCACGCCAGACCGGTCAGACCGGCCCCTGGGGACCCCCACAACACTTGGTCACACTAAAGCCGCAGCTGGAGGCCTCTACAGGACCGGCTCGGGCTCTCCGGAACTGTCGGCCCGGCCCCTGCGTGCCCCACAGGACTCGGTCTCACTGCAGGTGCGGCTGGTGGCCTGTACAGGACCAGCTCAGGCTCGCCGGACTGGTCTCCCGGACCCCTGCGTGCCCCCACCGGACTCGGCCTCCTCCGCAGCTGTGGCTGGAGCATGCTGAAGGAGCCGGTCCCGGTCGCCGGACCGCTCAGACCGGCCCGTGCGGGCCCGCACAGCACTCGGTCACACTAAAGCCGCAGCGGGCTCCCTCTGCACGACCGGCTCGGGCTCGCCAGACCGGTCAGACCGGCCCCTGGGGACCCCCACTACACTTGGTCACACTAAAGCCGCAGCTGGAGGCCTCTGCAGGACCGGCTCGGGCTTGCCAGACCGGTCGGCCCAGCCCCTGCGTGCCCCACAGGACTCGATTTCATTGCAGGTGCGGCTGCAGGCCTCTGCAGGACCGGCTCGGGCTCTCCGGAACGGTCAGCCCGGCCCCTGCGTGCCCCCACCCGACTCGGCCTCCTCCGCAGCTGTGGCTGGAGCATGCTGAAGGAGCCGGTCCCGGTCGCCGGACCGCTCAGACCGGCCCGTGCGGGCCCGCACAGCACTCGGTCACACTAAAGCCGCAGCGGGCTCCCTCTGCACGACCGGCTTGGGCTCGCCAGACCGGTCAGACCGGCCCCTGGGGACCCCCACAACACTTGGTCACACTAAAGCCGCAGCTGGAGGCCTCTGCAGGACCGGCTCGGGCTTGCCAGACCGGTCGGCCCAGCCCCTGCGTGCCCCACAGGACTCGGTTTCATTGCAGGTGCGGCTGCAGGCCTCTGCAGGACCGGCTCGGGCTCTCCGGAACGGTCAGCCCAGCCCCTGCGTGCCCCCACCCGACTCGGCCTCCTCCGCAGCTGCGGCTGGAGCATGCTGAAGGAGCCGGTCCCGGTCGCCGGACCGCTCGGACCGGCCCCTGCGGGCCCGAACAGCACTCGGTCACACTAAAGCCGCAGCTGGCGCCCTCTGCAGGACCGGCTCGGGCTCGCCAGACCGGTCGGACCGGCCCCTGGGGACCCCCACTACACTTGGTCACACTAAAGCCGCAGCTGGAGGCCTCTGCAGGACCGGCTCGGGCTCTCCGGAACTGTCGGCCCGGCCCCTGTGAGCCCCACAGGACTCGGTCTCACTGCAGGTGCGGCTGGTGGCCTCTGCAGGACCGGCTCGGGCCCTCCGGAATGGTCGGCCTGGCCCCTGTGTGCCCCACAGGACTCGGTCTCACTGCAGGTGCGGCTGGTGGCCTGTACAGGACCAGCTCAGGCTCGCCGGACTGGTCACCCGGACCCCTGCGTGCCCCCACCGGACTCGGCCTCCTCCGCAGCTGTGGCTGGAGCATGCTGAAGGAGCCGGTCCCGGTCGCCGGACCGCTCAGACCGGCCCGTGCGGGCCCGCACAGCACTCGGTCACACTAAAGCCGCAGCTGGCTCCCTCTGCACGACCGGCTCGGGCACGCCAGACCGGTCAGACCGGCCCCTGGGGACCCCCACTACACTTGGTCACACTAAAGCCGCAGCTGGAGGCCTCTGCAGGACCGGCTCGGGCTTGCCAGACCGGTCGGCCCAGCCCCTGCGTGCCCCACAGGACTCGGTTTCATTGCAGGTGCGGCTGGAGGCCTCTGCAGGACCGGCTCGGGCTCTCCGGAACGGTCAGCCCGGCCCCTGCGTGCCCCCACCCGACTCGGCCACCTCCGCAGCTGCGGCTGGAGCATGCTGAAGGAGCCGGTCCCGGTCGCCGGACCGCTCGGAACGGCCCCTGCGGGCCCGCACAGCACTCGGTCACACTAAAGCCGCAGCTGGCGCCCTCTGCACGACCGGCTCGGGCTCGCCAGACCGGTCGGACCGGCCCCTGGGGACCCCCACAACACTTGCTCACACTAAAGCCGCAGCTGGAGGCCTCTGCAGGACCGGCTCGGGCTCTCCGGAACGGTCAGCCCGGCCCCTGCGTGCCCAAACAGGACTCGGTCTCACTGCAGGTGCGGCTGGTGGCCTGTACAGGACCAGCTCAGGCTCGCCGGACTGGTCACCCGGACCCCTGCGTGCCCCCACCGGACTTGGCCTCCTCCGCAGCTGTGGCTGGAGCATGCTGAAGGAGCCGGTCCTGGTCGCCGGACCGGTCAGACCGGCCCGTGCCGGCCCGCACAGCACTCGGTCACACTAAAGCCGCAGCTGGCTCCCTCTGCACGACCGGCTCGGGCACGCCAGACCGGTCAGACCGGCCCCTGGGGACCCCCACAACACTTGGTCACACTAAAGCCGCAGCTGGAGGCCTCTGCAGGACCGGCTCGGGCTCTCCGGAACTGTCGGCCCGGCCCCTGTGTGCCCCACAGGACTCGGTTTCACTGCAGGTGCGGCTGGTGGCCTCTGCAGGACCGGCTCGGGCCCTCCGGAACGGTCAGCCCGGCCCCTGCGTGCCCCCACCCGACTCGGCCTCCTCCGCAGCTGCGGCTGGAGCATGCTGAAGGAGCCGGTCCCGGTCGCCGGACCGCTCGGACCGGCCCCTGCGGGCCCGCACAGCACTCGGTCACACTAAAGCCGCAGCTGGCGCCCTCTGCAGGACCGGCTCGGGCTCGCCAGACCGGTCGGACCGGCCCCTGGGGACCCCCACAACACTTGGTCACACTAAAGCCGCAGCTGGAGGCCTCTGCAGGACCGGCTCGGGCTCTCCGGAACTGTCGGCCCGGCCCCTGTGTGCCCCACAGGACTCGGTCTCACTGCAGGTGCGGCTGGTGGCCTGTACAGGACTAGCTCAGGCTCGCCGGACTGGTCACCCGGAGCCCTGCGTGCCTCCACCGGACTCGGCCTCCTCCGCAGCTGCGGCTGGAGCATGCTGAAGGAGCCGGTCCCGGTCGCCGGACCGCTCGGACCGGCCCCTGCGGGCCCGCACAGCACTCGGTCACAGTAAAGCCGCAGCTGGCGCCCTCTGCAGGACCGGCTCGGGCTCGCCAGACCGGTCGGACCGGCCCCTGGGGACCCCCACAACACTTGGTCACACTAAAGCCGCAGCTGGAGGCCTCTGCAGGACCGGCTCGGGCTCTCCGGAACTGTCGGCCCGGCCCCTGTGTGCCCCACAGGACTCGGTCTCACTGCAGGTGCGGCTGGTGGCCTGTACAGGACTAGCTCAGGCTCGCCGGACTGGTCACCCGGAGCCCTGCGTGCCTCCACCGGACTCGGCCTCCTCCGCAGCTGTGGCTGGAGCATGCTGAAGGAGCCGGTCCTGGTCGCCGGACCGGTCAGACCGGCCCGTGCGGGCCCGCACAGCACTCGGTCACACTAAAGCCGCAGCTGGCTCCCTCTGCACGACCGGCCCGGGCTCGCCAGACCGGTCAGACCGGCCCCTGGGGACCCCCACAACACTTGGTCACACTAAAGCCGCAGCTGGAGGCCTCTGCAGGACCGGCTCGGGCTTGCCAGACCGGTCGGCCCAGCCCCTGCGTGCCCCACAGGACTCGGTTTCATTGCAGGTGCGGCTGCAGGCCTCTGCAGGACCGGCTCGGGCTCTCCGGAACGGTCAGCCCGGCCCCTGCGTGCCCCCACCCGACTCGGCCACCTCCGCAGCTGCGGCTGGAGCATGCTGAAGGAGCCGGTCCCGGTCGCCGGACCGCTCAGACCGGCCCGTGCGGGCCCGCACAGCACTCGGTCACACTAAAGCCGCAGCTGGCTCCCTCTGCACGACCGGCTCGGGCACGCCAGACCGGTCAGACCGGCCCCTGGGGACCCCCACTACACTTGGTCACACTAAAGCCGCAGCTGGAGGCCTCTGCAGGACCGGCTCGGGCTTGCCAGACCGGTCGGCCCAGCCCCTGCGTGCCCCACAGGACTCGGTTTCATTGCAGGTGCGGCTGCAGGCCTCTGCAGGACCGGCTCGGGCTCTCCGGAACGGTCAGCCCGGCCCCTGCGTGCCCCCACCCGACTCGGCCTCCTCCGCAGCTGCGGCTGGAGCATGCTGAAGGAGCTGGTCCCGGTCGCCGGACCGCTCGGACCGGCCCCTGCGGGCCCGCACAGCACTCGGTCACACTAAAGCCGCAGCTGGCGCCCTCTGCAGGACCGGCTCGGGCTCGCCAGACCGGTCGGACCGGCCCCTGGGGACCCCCACAACACTTGGTCACACTAAAGCCGCAGCTGGAGGCCTCTGCAGGACCGGCTCGGGCTCTCCGGAACTGTCGGCCCGGCCCCTGTGTGCCCCACAGGACTCGGTCTCACTGCAGGTGCGGCTGGTGGCCTGTACAGGACTAGCTCAGGCTCGCCGGACTGGTCACCCGGAGCCCTGCGTGCCTCCACCGGACTCGGCCTCCTCCGCAGCTGCGGCTGGAGCATGCTGAAGGAGCCGGTCCCGGTCGCCGGACCGCTCGGACCGGCCCCTGCGGGCCCGCACAGCACTCGGTCACACTAAAGCCGCAGCTGGCGCCCTCTGCAGGACCGGCTCGGGCTCGCCAGACCGGTCGGACCGGCCCCTGGGGACCCCCACAACACTTGGTCACACTAAAGCCGCAGCTGGAGGCCTCTGCAGGACCGGCTCGGGCTCTCCGGAACTGTCGGCCCGGCCCCTGTGTGCCCCACAGGACTCGGTCTCACTGCAGGTGCGGCTGGTGGCCTGTACAGGACTAGCTCAGGCTCGCCGGACTGGTCACCCGGAGCCCTGCGTGCCTCCACCGGACTCGGCCTCCTCCGCAGCTGTGGCTGGAGCATGCTGAAGGAGCCGGTCCTGGTCGCCGGACCGGTCAGACCGGCCCGTGCGGGCCCGCACAGCACTCGGTCACACTAAAGCCGCAGCTGGCTCCCTCTGCACGACCGGCCCGGGCTCGCCAGACCGGTCAGACCGGCCCCTGGGGACCCCCACAACACTTGGTCACACTAAAGCCGCAGCTGGAGGCCTCTGCAGGACCGGCTCGGGCTTGCCAGACCGGTCGGCCCAGCCCCTGCGTGCCCCACAGGACTCGGTTTCATTGCAGGTGCGGCTGCAGGCCTCTGCAGGACCGGCTCGGGCTCTCCGGAACGGTCAGCCCGGCCCCTGCGTGCCCCCACCCGACTCGGCCACCTCCGCAGCTGCGGCTGGAGCATGCTGAAGGAGCCGGTCCCGGTCGCCGGACCGCTCAGACCGGCCCGTGCGGGCCCGCACAGCACTCGGTCACACTAAAGCCGCAGCTGGCTCCCTCTGCACGACCGGCTCGGGCTCGCCAGACCGGTCAGACCGGCCCCTGGGGACCCCCACTACACTTGGTCACACTAAAGCCGCAGCTGGAGGCCTCTGCAGGACCGGCTCGGGCTTGCCAGACCGGTCGGCCCAGCCCCTGCGTGCCCCACAGGACTCGGTTTCATTGCAGGTGCGGCTGCAGGCCTCTGCAGGACCGGCTCGGGCTCTCCGGAACGGTCAGCCCGGCCCCTGCGTGCCCCCACCCGACTCGGTCACACAGCAGTAGTGGCTGGAGGCCTGTGCAGGACCGGCTCGGGCTCGCCGTACCAGTCGGCCCAGCCCCTGTGTGCCCCGCAGGACTCGGTCTCACTGCCGGTTCGGCTGGTGGCCTGTACAGGACTGGCTCAGGCTTTCCTTACCGGTCACCCTGACCCCTGCGTGCCCCCACCGGACTCGGCCACCTCCGCAGCTGTGGCTGGAGCATGCTGAAGGAGTTGGTCCCCATCGCCGGACCGGTCTGATCGGCCCCTGCGGGCCCGCACAGCACTCGGGCACACTAAAACCGCAGCTGGTGCCCTCTGCAGGACCGTCTCGGGCTCGCCAGACCGGTCGGACCGGCCCCTGGGGACCCCCACAACGCTCTGTCACACTAAAGCCGCAGCTGGAGGCCTCTGCAAGACCGGCTCGGGCTTGCCAGACCGGTCAGCCTGGCCTTTGCGTGCCCCAACAGGACTCGGTCAAACTGCAGCAGTGGCTGGAGGCCTCTGCTGGACTGGCTCCGGCTCTCTGGAACGGTCAGCCCGGCCCCTGTGTGCCCCCACAGGACTAGGTCTCACTGCAGGTGCGGCTGCAGGCCTCTGCAGGACCGGCTCGGGCTCGCCGGACCGGTCGGCCCGGCCCCTGCATGCCCCAACAGGACTCGGTCACACTGCAGCCGTGGCTGGAGGCCTACGCAGGACCGGCTCGGACCCTCCGGACCGGTCGGCCCGGCCCTTGCAGGCCCCGAAAAAAATCAGTCTCATGGCAGCCGCAGCTGGAGATCGCTGCCGGGGCGTCTCGTGTACTCCTACACGGTCTACTTGGCCCCGACCGACTCGCACACTCCGCGGCGGCAGCTCGATGTCTCTGCCGGGGAGGCTCGAAAACGGCGGAACGGTCTACCAGGCCCCGGCAGACTTCCTCCGGCTCGGTCGCTCCGCGGCGGCGGCTAGAGGTCGCTGCCGGGGCGGCTGGGTCACGGCGGAACGGTCTACCCGGCCCCGGAGGGTTCCGAGCCGCTTCACCTGTTGTGGCCGCTAGAGGTCGCTGCCGCGTAAATGTCGGGTACGCCGGCCACGTCTACCCGGCCAGGACGGACTTGGTCGCTTCGAAGCGGCGGCGGCTGGAGGTTGCTGCGGGAGCCGCTCCCGGTCGCCGGACCGGTCGGCCCGGCCCCTGCGGGCGCCGAGCGACACGGTCGTTCGGCGGCGGCGGCTGGGTACCGTGGCAGGATCGGCTCGGGTTCGCCGGACCGGTGGTCCCGGCCCGACGGGCACGGGCCACTCGGCCGTTCCGCGGCAATGGGTGGAGACTCGTGTAAGACCGTCTCACGTTCGCCGGATCGGTCGGCCAGGCCCCGTCCGACTCGGTCGCTTCGCGGAGGTAGCTGGAGGTCGCTGCCGTGGCGGCTGGGGCACGGCGGGACGGTCTACCTTGCCCCGGCAGGCTGCGTCCGGCTCGGTCGCTCCGCGGCGGCAGCTAGAGGTCGCTGCCGGGGCGGCTGGGGCACGGCGGAAAGGTCTACCCGGCCCCGGCGGGCCCCGTCCGCCTCGGTCGCTCCGCGGCGGCTGCTAGGGGTCGCTGCCGGGCTGCTGGGGCACGGCGGAAAGGTCTACCCGGCCCCGGCGGGCCCCGTCCGGC
Source organism: Gallus gallus (assembly GCF_016699485.2). Classification (NCBI taxonomy): domain Eukaryota; kingdom Metazoa; phylum Chordata; class Aves; order Galliformes; family Phasianidae; genus Gallus; species Gallus gallus. The sequence goes on from NC_052547.1 coordinate 463,648, forward strand.
TCGGTCGCTCCGCGGCGGCTGCTAGAGGTCGCTGCCGGGGCGGCTGGGGCACGGCGGAAAGGTCTACCCGGCCCCGGCGGGCCCCGTCCGGCTCGGTCGCTCCGCGGCGGCGTCTAGAGGTCGCTGCCGTGTCGACTCGGAAACGGCAGAACGGTCTACCGGGCCCCGGCAGGCTGCGTCCGGCTCGGTCGCTTCGCGGCGGCGGCTAGAGGTCGCTGCCGGGGCGGCTGGGGCACGGCGGGACGGTCTACCCGGGTCCGGCAGGCTTCGTCCGCCTCGGTCGCTCCGCGGAGGAGGCTAGGGGTCGCTGCCGGGGCGGTTCGGAAACGGCGGGACGGTCTACCCGGCTCCGGCGGTCCCCGTCCGGCTCGGTCTCTCCGCGGCGGCGTCTAGGGGTCGCTGCCGGGGCGTCTCGGAAGCGGCGGGACGGTCTACCGGGCTCCGGCAGGCTTCGTCCGGCTCGGTCGCTCCGCGGCGGCGGCTAGAGGTCGCTGCCGGGGCGGCTGGGTCACGGCGGAACGGTCTACCCGGCCCCGGAGGGTTCCGAGCCGCTTCACCTGTTGTGGCCGCTAGAGGTCGCTGCCGCGTAAATGTCGGGTACGCCGGCCACGTCTACCCGGCCAGGACGGACTTGGTCGCTTCGCGGCGGCGGCTGGAGGTTGCTGCGGGAGCCGCTCCCGGTCGCCGGACCGGTCGGCCCGGCCCCTGCGGGCGCCGAGCGACACGGTCGTTCGGCGGCGGCGGCTGGGGACCGTGGCAGGAGCGGCTCGGGCTCGCCGGACCGGTGGTCCCGGCCCCGTCCGACTCGGTCGCTTCGCGGAGGTGGCTGGAGGTCGCTGCCGTGGCGGCTGGGGCACGGCGGAACGGTCTACCCGGCTCCGGCGGGCTGCGTCCGCCTCGGTCGCTGCCGTGGCGGCTGCTAGGGGTCGCTGCCGGGGTGGCTGGGGCACGGCGGAACGGTCTACCCGGGTCCGGCGGGCCCCGTCCGCCTCGGTCGCTCCGCGGAGGAGGCTAGGGGTCGCTGCCGGGGCGTCTCGGAAACGGCGGGACGGTCTACCTTGCCCCGGCAGGCTTCGTCCGGCTCGGTCGCTCCGCGGCGGCGGCTAGAGGTCGCTGCCGTGTCGGCTCGGAAACGGCGGAACGGTCTACCCGGCCCCGGCAGGCTGCGTCCGGCTCGGTCGCTCCGCGGCGGCGGCTAGAGGTCGCTGCCGGGGCGGCTGGGAAACGGCGGGACGGTCTACCCGGCCCCGGCGGTCCCCGTCCGACTTGGTCGCTCCGCGGCGGCGGCTAGAGGTCGCTGCCGGGGCGTCTCGGAAACGGCGGGACGGTCTACCTTGCCCCGGCAGGCTTCGTCCGGCTCGGTCTCTCCGCGGCGGCGGCGGCTAGGGGTCGCTGCCGGGGCGGCTCGGAAACGGCGGCACGGTCTACCCGGCTCCGGCGGTCCCCGTCCGGCTCGGTCGCTCCGCGGCGGCGGCTAGGGGTCGCTGCCGGGGCGGCTGGGTCACGGCGGAACGGTCTACCCCGCCCCGGAGGGTTCCGAGCCGCTTCACCTGTTGTGGCCGCTAGAGGTCGCTGCCGCGTAAATGTCGGGTACGCCGGCCACGTCTACCCGGCCAGGACGGACTTGGTCGCTTCGCGGCGGCGGCTGGAGGTTGCTGCGGGAGCCGCTCCCGGTCGCCGGACCGGTCGGCCCGGCCCCTGCGGGCGCCGAGCGACACGGTCGTTCGGCGGCGGCGGCTGGGGACCGTGGCAGGAGCGGCTCGGGCTCGCCGGACCGGTGGTCCCGGCCCCGTCCGACTCGGTCGCTTCGCGGAGGTGGCTGGAGGTCGCTGCCGTGGCGGCTGGGGCACGGCGGAACGGTCTACCCGGCTCCGGCGGGCTGCGTCCGCCTCGGTCGCTGCCGTGGCGGCTGCTAGGGGTCGCTGCCGGGGTGGCTGGGGCACGGCGGAACGGTCTACCCGGGTCCGGCGGGCCCCGTCCGCCTCGGTCGCTCCGCGGAGGAGGCTAGGGGTCGCTGCCGGGGCGTCTCGGAAACGGCGGGACGGTCTACCTTGCCCCGGCAGGCTTCGTCCGGCTCGGTCGCTCCGCGGCGGCGGCTAGAGGTCGCTGCCGTGTCGGCTCGGAAACGGCGGAACGGTCTACCCGGCCCCGGCAGGCTGCGTCCGGCTCGGTCGCTCCGCGGCGGCGGCTAGAGGTCGCTGCCGGGGCGGCTGGGAAACGGCGGGACGGTCTACCCGGCTCCGGCGGGCCCCGTCCGACTTGGTCGCTCCGCGGAGGAGGCTAGGGGTCGCTGCCGGGGCGTCTCGGAAACGGCGGGACGGTCTACCTTGCCCCGGCAGGTTTCGTCCGGCTCGGTCTCTCCGCGGCGGCAGCGGCTAGGGGTCGCTGCCGGGGCGGCTCGGAAACGGCGGCACGGTCTACCCGGCTCCGGCGGTCCCCGTCCGGCTCGGTCGCTCCGCGGCGGCGGCTAGGGGTCGCTGCCGGGGCGGCTGGGGCACGGCGGAACGGTCTACCTGGTCCCGGCGGGCACCGTCCGGCTCGGTCTCTCCGCGGCGGCGGCGGCTAGGGGTCGCT
>NC_052547.1:471221-473721 GCF_016699485.2 Gallus gallus
CACCCCAGGGCCAGGTACCTAGCGTCCGCGCCTCCGCGCGTCCGGGGGGCGGGGAGGAAGGAGCGCGGCGCCGGTCCCGAGCGGGCCGCGTCGCCCACACCCCCCTCCTCCCCCCGGGCCGCGGAGCCGGGCGGAGGTTTAAAGACTCGGGCGGCCCGCGGCGCGCGCCGCGAGGTCGGGGGCCGGGGGCGGTCTTCTGCCCGCCGGCGGGACGCCGGGATGGAAGAGAGGAGTCCGGGCGGGGCGCGGCGGCGCGCCCCGCCGGCCCTCTCCCTCCCGAGCCCGCCGGCGGCGTCGGCCGTCGCCGCGCCCTCGGTCCTCCGCGGGGCGGGCCCGGGCCGGAGAGGGGGTCATCCCGTCCCCCCTCTCCGCGGCCTCGGTCTCGGGCGGAGAGCTCGGCGCGCGCGCGGGCGCGCGCTCGCTCCGGCCGGCCTCGCCCGCGTACGGAGCGGGCCGAGACGCGGGTCTCGGCCCGGCGCCCGCCGCTCCCCGCGGCGGTGCGTTCCGCGGCCTCCCCGCCGCGCGCGGCCGGCGGGACGGCGAGCCGGCCGTCCCGCCCGCGCCAGCCGCGGCGCCGGCGGTTCCGCTCCGCCGGTCCGCCCGGCGTGCGTCCGCACGCCCGGCCTCCTGCCCTCCCTCGGGGCCTCGCCGCCGTTTCCCCCTTCCGTCGCAAGCCGCGTCCTCTCCTTCGTCCCCGCCGCCGTCGCCTCCCACCGCGCTTTCGCCCTCGGCCTCGCCGGCCGCGCCGGTCGTGCGAGCGGGAGGTCCGGCGTGGGGCGTCCCGCAGCCGGTCTCCGCGCGGAGGCGCGGGGAGCGGGCGCCGCTCCCGAATCCGTCCCCGTCCCGCCCGCCGCCGTGCGCGCGTCCGCCGCGGGCGCGCCGCCAGGGCGAGCGAGAGGAGGAGGCGTCGGAGGACGAGGGGCGGGGGAGGAAGGTGAGAGGCGGCGGGGGCGTTTCGGTGCGCGCGTCTCCCGCACGGCGAGGAAGGGGCCGAGGTCGGCGCGGGCGCCGTCGGGCGGTCCGGCGCGGGCGCGGGCCGGCGGCGCCGCCGGCGCGGGCGGGGGCCTGGTCTGCTCCCGTCCCCGTCGGTCGCGGCGGCGGCGGCGGCGGCGGTCCGTCGCGGCAGCGGGGCTTCGGCCGGGGCGGCGCGCGCCGTCCCGCGGGCGTCCGCGGCTCCTCCGCCCGGGCCGGGCCGAGCCGGGCGCCTGGTCCGTCCCCGAAGCGAGACAGGGTCGTTTCCCCAGGTCGGGAGCGAGGGCTCCCCGCCCTTCTCGTTCGGGTCGCGCTTCATTGCCGGCCGGCCGGCCGGCCGTCGCCGGCTTTTTTTTTCCCTCCCGCATCCGATATTCGTGTGCTCGTACGGTCAGCGGAGGCGACGCTCGTCCGCCCCGCGGTCGCCCCGGCGTCGGGGCTGGCCGCGGGCGCGGGCCGAGCGCCTTCGGGCAAGGCGAGAGAGAACGAGAGCGGTCCCCCCGCGCGCGCGGGGCGGTGCCGAAAGTCAGACAACTCTTAGCGGTGGATCACTCGGCTCGTGCGTCGATGAAGAACGCAGCTAGCTGCGAGAATTAATGTGAATTGCAGGACACATTGATCATCGACACTTCGAACGCACTTGCGGCCCCGGGTTCCTCCCGGGGCTACGCCTGCCTGAGCGTCGCTTGACGGTCAATCGCCGACGGCCGCCGTCCGCGGCGGCCGCGCGGCGCGGCTGGGGCGCCTCGCAGGCCCGCGCGCCCCGCCGGAGGCGGGTCGCGGGGGGGGGGGCCGCCGTCCGTCCGTCCGTCCGCCCGTCGGTCGGTCGGTTCGGGCGCCCGGATTCCCTCCCCCGCACCCCCTCCGAGCGGCGTCGCGCCGCGGGCCTTCGTCCCCCTAAGTGGAGACCCAGGTCGGGGAGCTCGCCGAGCTCCCCGCGCTCCCGGAGCGCCCGCTTTGGCCGAGCTCGTCCCCACGGGGCGGCCGGGCTTTCCGGTCGGTCGCGCGGCGCAGCGCGGCGGGGCCGGACGTTCGTTCGTTCGTTCGTTCGTCCGGCCCCCCGCCCCGGAGGAGCGCACCTCGCCCTCCCCGGCCCCGCGCGCGGCTGCCTGCGGGTCGCGTTACCGGCGGCGGTAACGCGCCGTGCTGCCGCGCGCGTGGCGGTCCGGGTCGGGGCGAGGCTGCCGGCCTCCGGTCGTCCGCCCGTCCGTCCGGCCGAGCCCGGCGCGCGTCCCCGCGGGTCCGTCTCCGGCCACCGTGCGCCGGCGGCGGCGGCGGCGGTGCGAACCGCCGGCGGCGCGCCGGCTCCCCCGTCCGGGCGTTCCTCCCTCGGCAGCGCCGGGAGCAGCCGCTTGGCGTCCGAAGGCGGGTGGCCGGGCGAGCGCGGGCTCGCCCGGGGCCCGGCGTTCGGGCCCCGTTTCCGATCGCGACCTCAGGTCAGACGTGGCGACCCGCTGAATTTAAGCATATTAGTCAGCGGAGGAAAAGAAACTAACGAGGATTCCCTCAGTAACGGCGAGTGAAGAGG
>NC_052547.1:478561-486061 GCF_016699485.2 Gallus gallus
CCGGTCCCGGTCGCCGGACCGCTCAGACCGGCCCGTGCGGGCCCGCACAGCACTCGGTCACACTAAAGCCGCAGCTGGCTCCCTCTGCACGACCGGCTCGGGCACGCCAGACCGGTCGAGACCGGCCCCTGGGGACCCCCACTACACTTGGTCACACTAAAGCCGCAGCTGGAGGCCTCTGCAGGACCGGCTCGGGCTCTCCGGAACGGTCAGGCCCAGGCCCCTGCGTGCCCAACAGGACTCGGTTCACTGCAGGTGCGGCTGGCTGGCCTGTACAGGACCAGCTCAGGGCTCGCCGGACTGGTCACCCGGACCCCTGCGTGCCCCCACCGGACTCGGCCATCCTCCGCAGCTGCGGCTGGAGCATGCTGAAGGAGCCGGTCCCTGGTCGCCGGACCGGTCGGAACCGGCCCGTGCCGGGCCCGCACAGCACTCGGTCACACTAAAGCCGCAGCTGGCTCCCTCTGCAGGACCGGCTCGGGCTACGCCAGACCGGTCAGACCGGCCCCTGGGGACCCCCACAACACTTGGTCACACTAAAGCCGCAGCTGGAGGCCTCTGCAGGACCGGCTCGGGCTCTCCGGAACTATCGGCCCGGCCCCTGTGTGCCCCACAGGACTCGGTTTCACTGCAGGTGCGGCTGGTGGCCTCTGCAGGACCGGCTCGGGCCCTCCGGAACGGTCGGCCTGGCCCCTGTGTGCCCCTCAGGATTCGGTCTCACTGCAGGTGCGGCTGGTGGCCTGTACAGGACCAGCTCAGGCTCGCCGGACTGGTCACCCCGGACCCCTGCGTGCCCCCACCGGACTCGGCCACCTCCGCAGCTGCGGCTTGGAGCATGCTGAAGGAGCCGGATCCCGGTCACCGGACCGCTCGCACCGGCCCCTGCGGGCCCGCACAGCACTCGGTCACACTAAAGCCGCAGCTGGAGGCCTCTGCAGGACCGGCTCCGGCTCTCCGGAACGGTCAGGCCCGGCCCCTGCGTGCCCAAACAGGACTCGGTCACACAGCAGCCGTAGGCTGGAGGCCTCTGCAGGACCGGCTTGGGCTCGCCGTACCGGTCGGCCCAGCCCCTGTGTGCCCCACAGGACTCGGTTTCATTGCAGGTGCAGCTGCAGGCCTCTGCAGGACTGGCTCGGGCCCTCCGGAACGGTCAGCCCGGCACCTGCGTGCCCCCACCTGACTCGGCCACCTACCGCAGCTGCGGCTGGAGCATGCTGAAGGAGCCGGTCCCGGTCGCCGGACCGCTCAGACCGGCCCGTGCGGGCCCGCACAGCACTCGGTCACACTAAAGCCGCAGCTGGCTCCCTCTGCACGACCGGCTCGGGACACGCCAGACCGGTCAGACCGGCCCCTGGGGACCCCCACAACACTTGGTCACACTAAAGCCGCAGCTGGAGGCCTCTGCAGGACCGGCTCGGGCTTGCCAGACCGGTCGGGCCCAGCCCCTGCGTGCCCCACAGGACTCGGTCTCACTGCAGGTGCGGCTGCAGGCCTCTGCAGGACCGGCTCGGGCTCTCCGGAACGGTCAGCCGGGCCCCTGCGTGCCCCCACCCGACTCGGCCTCCTCCGCAGCTGCGGCTGGAGCATGCTGAAGGAGCCGGTCCCGGTCGCCGGACCGCTCGGACCGGCCCCTGCGGGCCCGCACAGCACTCGGTCACACTAAAGCCGCAGCTGGCGCCCTCTGCAGGACCGGCTCGGGCTCTCCGGAACGGTCAGCCCGGCCCCTGCGTGCCCAAACAGGACTCGGTTTCATTGCAGGTGCGGCTGGTGGCCTGTACAGGACCAGCTCAGGCTCGCCGGACTGGTCACCCGGACCCCTGCGTGCCCCCACCGGACTCGGCCTCCTCCGCAGCTGTGGCTGGAGCATGCTGAAGGAGCCGGTCCCGGTCGCCGGACCGCTCAGACCGGCCCGTGCGGGCCCGCACAGCACTCGGTCACACTAAAGCCGCAGCTGGCTCCCTCTGCACGACCGGCTCGGGCACGCCAGACCTGTCAGACCGGCCCTTGGGGACCCCCACAACACTTGGTCACACTAAAGCCGCAGCTGGAGGCCTCTGCAGGACCGGCTCGGGCTTGCCAGACCGGTCGGCCCAGCCCCTGCGTGCCCCACAGGACTCGGTTTCATTGCAGGTGCGGCTGCAGGCCTCTGCAGGACCGGCTCGGGCTCTCCGGAACGGTCAGCCCGGCCCCTGCGTGCCCCCACCCGACTCGGCCTCCTCCGCAGCTGCGGCTGGAGCATGCTGAAGGAGCCGGTCCCGGTCGCCGGACCGCTCGGACCGGCCCCTGCGGGCCCGCACAGCACTCGGTCACACTAAAGCCGCAGCTGGCGCCCTCTGCAGGACCGGCTCGGGCTCGCCAGACCGGTCGGACCGGCCCCTGTGGACCCCCACAACACTTGGTCACACTAAAGCCGCAGCTGGAGGCCTCTGCAGGACCGGCTCGGGCTCTCCGGAACTGTCGGCCCGGCCCCTGTGTGCCCCACAGGACTCGGTCTCACTGCAGGTGCGGCTGGTGGCCTGTACAGGACTAGCTCAGGCTCGCCGGACTGGTCACCCGGAGCCCTGCGTGCCTCCACCGGACTCGGCCTCCTCCGCAGCTGTGGCTGGAGCATGCTGAAGGAGCCGGTCCTGGTCGCCGGACCGGTCAGACCGGCCCGTGCGGGCCCGCACAGCACTCGGTCACACTAAAGCCGCAGCTGGCTCCCTCTGCACGACCGGCCCGGGCTCGCCAGACCGGTCAGACCGGCCCCTGGGGACCCCCACAACACTTGGTCACACTAAAGCCGCAGCTGGAGGCCTCTGCAGGACCGGCTCGGGCTTGCCAGACCGGTCGGCCCAGCCCCTGCGTGCCCCACAGGACTCGGTTTCATTGCAGGTGCGGCTGCAGGCCTCTGCAGGACCGGCTCGGGCTCTCCGGAACGGTCAGCCCGGCCCCTGCGTGCCCCCACCCGACTCGGCCACCTCCGCAGCTGCGGCTGGAGCATGCTGAAGGAGCCGGTCCCGGTCGCCGGACCGCTCAGACCGGCCCGTGCGGGCCCGCACAGCACTCGGTCACACTAAAGCCGCAGCTGGCTCCCTCTGCACGACCGGCTCGGGCTCGCCAGACCGGTCAGACCGGCCCCTGGGGACCCCCACTACACTTGGTCACACTAAAGCCGCAGCTGGAGGCCTCTGCAGGACCGGCTCGGGCTTGCCAGACCGGTCGGCCCAGCCCCTGCGTGCCCCACAGGACTCGGTTTCATTGCAGGTGCGGCTGCAGGCCTCTGCAGGACCGGCTCGGGCTCTCCGGAACGGTCAGCCCGGCCCCTGCGTGCCCCCACCCGACTCGGCCTCCTCCGCAGCTGCGGCTGGAGCATGCTGAAGGAGCCGGTCCCGGTCGCCGGACCGCTCGGACCGGCCCCTGCGGGCCCACACAGCACTCGGTCACACTAAAACCGCAGCTGGCGCCCTCTGCACGACCGGCTTGGGCTCGCCAGACCTGTCGGACCGGCCCCTGGGGACCCCCACAACACTTGGTCACACTAAAGCCTCAGCTGGAGGCCTCTGCAAGACCGTCTCGGGCTTGCCAGACCGGTCGGCCCGGCCCCTGTGTGCCCCAGCAGGACTCGGTCAAACTGCAGCAGTGGCTGCAGGCCTCTGCAGGACCGGCTCGTGCCCCCCTGAACGGTCAGCCCGACGCCTGCGTGCCCCAACAGGACTCGGTCACACAGCAGTAGTGGCTGGAGGCCTGTGCAGGACCGGCTCGGGCTCGCCGTACCAGTCGGCCCAGCCCCTGTGTGCCCCGCAGGACTCGGTCTCACTGCCGGTTCGGCTGGTGGCCTGTACAGGACCGGCTCAGGCTTTCCTTACCGGTCACCCTGACCCCTGCGTGCCCCCACCCGACTCGGCCACCTCCGCAGCTGTGGCTGGAGCATGCTGAAGGAGTTGGTCCCCATCGCCGGACCGGTCTGATCGGCCCCTGCGGGCCCGCACAGCACTCGGGCACACTAAAACCGCAGCTGGTGCCCTCTGCAGGACCGTCTCGGGCTCGCCAGACCGGTCGGACCGGCCCCTGGGGACCCCCACAACGCTCTGTCACACTAAAGCCGCAGCTGGAGGCCTCTGCAAGACCGGCTCGGGCTTGCCAGACCGGTCAGCCCGGCCTTTGCGTGCCCCAACAGGACTCGGTCAAACTGCCGCAGTGGCTGGAGGCCTCTGCTGGACTGGCTCCGGCTCTCTGGAACGGTCAGCCCGGCCCCTGTGTGCCCCCACAGGACTAGGTCTCACTGCAGGTGCGGCTGCAGGCCTCTGCAGGACCGGCTCGGGCTCGCCGGACCGGTCGGCCCCGCCCCTGCATGCCCCAACAGGACTCGGTCACACTGCAGCCGTGGCTGGAGGCCTACGCAGGACCGGCTCGGACCCTCCGGACCGGTCGGCCCGGCCCTTGCAGGCCCCGAAAAAAATCAGTCTCATGGCAGCCGCAGCTGGAGATCGCTGCCGGGGCGTCTCGTGTACTCCTACACGGTCTACTTGGCCCCGACCGACTCGCACACTCCGCGGCGGCAGCTCGATGTCTCTGCCGGGGCGGCTCGAAAACGGCGGAACGGTCTACCAGGCCCCGGCAGACTTCCTCCGGCTCGGTCGCTCCGCGGCGGCGGCTAGAGGTCGCTGCCGGGGCGGCTGGGTCACGGCGGAACGGTCTACCCGGCCCCGGAGGGTTCCGAGCCGCTTCACCTGTTGTGGCCGCTAGAGGTCGCTGCCGCGTAAATGTCGGGTACGCCGGCCACGTCTACCCGGCCAGGACGGACTTGGTCGCTTCGCGGCGGCGGCTGGAGGTTGCTGCGGGAGCCGCTCCCGGTCGCCGGACCGGTCGGCCCGGCCCCTGCGGGCGCCGAGCGACACGGTCGTTCGGCGGCGGCGGCTGGGTACCGTGGCAGGATCGGCTCGGGTTCGCCGGACCGGTGGTCCCGGCCCGACGGGCACGGGCCACTCGGCCGTTCCGCGGCAATGGGTGGAGACTCGTGTAAGACCGTCTCACGTTCGCCGGATCGGTCGGCCAGGCCCCGTCCGACTCGGTCGCTTCGCGGAGGTAGCTGGAGGTCGCTGCCGTGGCGGCTGGGGCACGGCGGGACGGTCTACCTTGCCCCGGCAGGCTGCGTCCGGCTCGGTCGCTCCGCGGCGGCAGCTAGAGGTCGCTGCCGGGGCGGCTGGGGCACGGCGGAAAGGTCTACCCGGCCCCGGCGGGCCCCGTCCGCCTCGGTCGCTCCGCGGCGGCTGCTAGGGGTCGCTGCCGGGCTGCTGGGGCACGGCGGAAAGGTCTACCCGGCCCCGGCGGGCCCCGTCCGCCTCGGTCGCTCCGCGGCGGCTGCTAGAGGTCGCTGCCGGGGCGGCTGGGGCACGGCGGAAAGGTCTACCCGGCCCCGGCGGGCCCCGTCCGGCTCGGTCGCTCCGCGGCGGCGTCTAGAGGTCGCTGCCGTGTCGACTCGGAAACGGCAGAACGGTCTACCGGGCCCCGGCAGGCTGCGTCCGGCTCGGTCGCTTCGCGGCGGCGGCTAGAGGTCGCTGCCGGGGCGGCTGGGGCACGGCGGGACGGTCTACCCGGGTCCGGCAGGCTTCGTCCGCCTCGGTCGCTCCGCGGAGGAGGCTAGGGGTCGCTGCCGGGGCGGTTCGGAAACGGCGGGACGGTCTACCCGGCTCCGGCGGTCCCCGTCCGGCTCGGTCTCTCCGCGGCGGCGTCTAGGGGTCGCTGCCGGGGCGTCTCGGAAGCGGCGGGACGGTCTACCGGGCTCCGGCAGGCTTCGTCCGGCTCGGTCGCTCCGCGGCGGCGGCTAGAGGTCGCTGCCGGGGCGGCTGGGTCACGGCGGAACGGTCTACCCGGCCCCGGAGGGTTCCGAGCCGCTTCACCTGTTGTGGCCGCTAGAGGTCGCTGCCGCGTAAATGTCGGGTACGCCGGCCACGTCTACCCGGCCAGGACGGACTTGGTCGCTTCGCGGCGGCGGCTGGAGGTTGCTGCGGGAGCCGCTCCCGGTCGCCGGACCGGTCGGCCCGGCCCCTGCGGGCGCCGAGCGACACGGTCGTTCGGCGGCGGCGGCTGGGGACCGTGGCAGGAGCGGCTCGGGCTCGCCGGACCGGTGGTCCCGGCCCCGTCCGACTCGGTCGCTTCGCGGAGGTGGCTGGAGGTCGCTGCCGTGGCGGCTGGGGCACGGCGGAACGGTCTACCCGGCTCCGGCGGGCTGCGTCCGCCTCGGTCGCTGCCGTGGCGGCTGCTAGGGGTCGCTGCCGGGGTGGCTGGGGCACGGCGGAACGGTCTACCCGGGTCCGGCGGGCCCCGTCCGCCTCGGTCGCTCCGCGGAGGAGGCTAGGGGTCGCTGCCGGGGCGTCTCGGAAACGGCGGGACGGTCTACCTTGCCCCGGCAGGCTTCGTCCGGCTCGGTCGCTCCGCGGCGGCGGCTAGAGGTCGCTGCCGTGTCGGCTCGGAAACGGCGGAACGGTCTACCCGGCCCCGGCAGGCTGCGTCCGGCTCGGTCGCTCCGCGGCGGCGGCTAGAGGTCGCTGCCGGGGCGGCTGGGAAACGGCGGGACGGTCTACCCCGCCCCGGAGGGTTCCGAGCCGCTTCACCTGTTGTGGCCGCTAGAGGTCGCTGCCGCGTAAATGTCGGGTACGCCGGCCACGTCTACCCGGCCAGGACGGACTTGGTCGCTTCGCGGCGGCGGCTGGAGGTTGCTGCGGGAGCCGCTCCCGGTCGCCGGACCGGTCGGCCCGGCCCCTGCGGGCGCCGAGCGACACGGTCGTTCGGCGGCGGCGGCTGGGGACCGTGGCAGGAGCGGCTCGGGCTCGCCGGACCGGTGGTCCCGGCCCCGTCCGACTCGGTCGCTTCGCGGAGGTGGCTGGAGGTCGCTGCCGTGGCGGCTGGGGCACGGCGGAACGGTCTACCCGGCTCCGGCGGGCTGCGTCCGCCTCGGTCGCTGCCGTGGCGGCTGCTAGGGGTCGCTGCCGGGGTGGCTGGGGCACGGCGGAACGGTCTACCCGGGTCCGGCGGGCCCCGTCCGCCTCGGTCGCTCCGCGGAGGAGGCTAGGGGTCGCTGCCGGGGCGTCTCGGAAACGGCGGGACGGTCTACCTTGCCCCGGCAGGCTTCGTCCGGCTCGGTCGCTCCGCGGCGGCGGCTAGAGGTCGCTGCCGTGTCGGCTCGGAAACGGCGGAACGGTCTACCCGGCCCCGGCAGGCTGCGTCCGGCTCGGTCGCTCCGCGGCGGCGGCTAGAGGTCGCTGCCGGGGCGGCTGGGAAACGGCGGGACGGTCTACCCGGCTCCGGCGGGCCCCGTCCGCCTCGGTCGCTCCGCGGAGGAGGCTAGGGGTCGCTGCCGGGGCGTCTCGGAAACGGCGGGACGGTCTACCTTGCCCCGGCAGGTTTCGTCCGGCTCGGTCTCTCCGCGGCGGCGGCGGCTAGGGGTCGCTGCCGGGGCGGCTCGGAAACGGCGGCACGGTCTACCCGGCTCCGGCGGTCCCCGTCCGGCTCGGTCGC
>NC_052547.1:491061-493561 GCF_016699485.2 Gallus gallus
ACGCTCCCCCGAGGGGCGCCGGGGCCGGCTGGCGGGTGCCGGGTCTCCCCTCGGCGCCCCGTCCCGCCCCGCCGAGCGGGGCGGGCGGGGGAGGCACCCCCGCGGGGCCTTCGGGTCGTTTCCCTCACCCCAGGGCCAGGTACCTAGCGTCCGCGCCTCCGCGCGTCCGGGGGGCGGGGAGGAAGGAGCGCGGCGCCGGTCCCGAGCGGGCCGCGTCGCCCACACCCCCCTCCTCCCCCCGGGCCGCGGAGCCGGGCGGAGGTTTAAAGACTCGGGCGGCCCGCGGCGCGCGCCGCGAGGTCGGGGGCCGGGGGCGGTCTTCTGCCCGCCGGCGGGACGCCGGGATGGAAGAGAGGAGTCCGGGCGGGGCGCGGCGGCGCGCCCCGCCGGCCCTCTCCCTCCCGAGCCCGCCGGCGGCGTCGGCCGTCGCCGCGCCCTCGGTCCTCCGCGGGGCGGGCCCGGGCCGGAGAGGGGGTCATCCCGTCCCCCCTCTCCGCGGCCTCGGTCTCGGGCGGAGAGCTCGGCGCGCGCGCGGGCGCGCGCTCGCTCCGGCCGGCCTCGCCCGCGTACGGAGCGGGCCGAGACGCGGGTCTCGGCCCGGCGCCCGCCGCTCCCCGCGGCGGTGCGTTCCGCGGCCTCCCCGCCGCGCGCGGCCGGCGGGACGGCGAGCCGGCCGTCCCGCCCGCGCCAGCCGCGGCGCCGGCGGTTCCGCTCCGCCGGTCCGCCCGGCGTGCGTCCGCACGCCCGGCCTCCTGCCCTCCCTCGGGGCCTCGCCGCCGTTTCCCCCTTCCGTCGCAAGCCGCGTCCTCTCCTTCGTCCCCGCCGCCGTCGCCTCCCACCGCGCTTTCGCCCTCGGCCTCGCCGGCCGCGCCGGTCGTGCGAGCGGGAGGTCCGGCGTGGGGCGTCCCGCAGCCGGTCTCCGCGCGGAGGCGCGGGGAGCGGGCGCCGCTCCCGAATCCGTCCCCGTCCCGCCCGCCGCCGTGCGCGCGTCCGCCGCGGGCGCGCCGCCAGGGCGAGCGAGAGGAGGAGGCGTCGGAGGACGAGGGGCGGGGGAGGAAGGTGAGAGGCGGCGGGGGCGTTTCGGTGCGCGCGTCTCCCGCACGGCGAGGAAGGGGCCGAGGTCGGCGCGGGCGCCGTCGGGCGGTCCGGCGCGGGCGCGGGCCGGCGGCGCCGCCGGCGCGGGCGGGGGCCTGGTCTGCTCCCGTCCCCGTCGGTCGCGGCGGCGGCGGCGGCGGCGGCGGTCCGTCGCGGCAGCGGGGCTTCGGCCGGGGCGGCGCGCGCCGTCCCGCGGGCGTCCGCGGCTCCTCCGCCCGGGCCGGGCCGAGCCGGGCGCCTGGTCCGTCCCCGAAGCGAGACAGGGTCGTTTCCCCAGGTCGGGAGCGAGGGCTCCCCGCCCTTCTCGTTCGGGTCGCGCTTCATTGCCGGCCGGCCGGCCGGCCGTCGCCGGCTTTTTTTTTCCCTCCCGCATCCGATATTCGTGTGCTCGTACGGTCAGCGGAGGCGACGCTCGTCCGCCCCGCGGTCGCCCCGGCGTCGGGGCTGGCCGCGGGCGCGGGCCGAGCGCCTTCGGGCAAGGCGAGAGAGAACGAGAGCGGTCCCCCCGCGCGCGCGGGGCGGTGCCGAAAGTCAGACAACTCTTAGCGGTGGATCACTCGGCTCGTGCGTCGATGAAGAACGCAGCTAGCTGCGAGAATTAATGTGAATTGCAGGACACATTGATCATCGACACTTCGAACGCACTTGCGGCCCCGGGTTCCTCCCGGGGCTACGCCTGCCTGAGCGTCGCTTGACGGTCAATCGCCGACGGCCGCCGTCCGCGGCGGCCGCGCGGCGCGGCTGGGGCGCCTCGCAGGCCCGCGCGCCCCGCCGGAGGCGGGTCGCGAGGGGGGGGGCCGCCGTCCGTCCGTCCGTCCGCCCGTCGGTCGGTCGGTTCGGGCGCCCGGATTCCCTCCCCCGCACCCCCTCCGAGCGGCGTCGCGCCGCGGGCCTTCGTCCCCCTAAGTGGAGACCCAGGTCGGGGAGCTCGCCGAGCTCCCCGCGCTCCCGGAGCGCCCGGTTTGGCCGAGCTCGTCCCCACGGGGCGGCCGGGCTTTCCGGTCGGTCGCGCGGCGCAGCGCGGCGGGGCCGGACGTTCGTTCGTTCGTCCGGCCCCCCGCCCCGGAGGAGCGCACCTCGCCCTCCCCGGCCCCGCGCGCGGCTGCCTGCGGGTCGCGTTACCGGCGGCGGTAACGCGCCGTGCTGCCGCGCGCGTGGCGGTCCGGGTCGGGGCGAGGCTGCCGGCCTCCGGTCGTCCGCCCGTCCGTCCGGCCGAGCCCGGCGCGCGTCCCCGCGGGTCCGTCTCCGGCCACCGTGCGCCGGCGGCGGCGGCGGCGGCGGTGCGAACCGCCGGCGGCGCGCCGGCTCCCCCGTCCGGGCGTTCCTCCCTCGGCAGCGCCGGGAGCAGCCGCTTGGCGTCCGAAGGCGGGTGGCCGGGCGAGCGCGGGCTCGCCCGGGGCCCGGC